>NC_133800.1:15295348-15577848 GCF_043250625.1 Sebastes fasciatus | reverse complement strand
ATAATGGAGCATATAGAGAAGTTAATAATGACACGGTTGCACAAATGGGTTTTCTGCCATGACAGCTGTGATGATGAACAGAAGGACCTGGCTCTCCAGAGGAGGATCCGGTAACCCTTATATACAAGTTACCTGGGTTGCAGTTGATCAAAACCTCTCACCTAAAGCTTCCGTTTGACACCGATGTCTTTACTTTGCAGCTCCTTAAACTGGATCACTCCGCAGATGCTGAGCGTACCTTTTCCTGATAAAAAGACTGGAGTCACAGGCGACCCCTTTCTGCCAGCTATAACAGGTGATTCACAACTTCAGTAGTGAAAGGAATCGTTTGCCATTATAGGAAATATGCTTGTTCACTTTCTGGGGAAGAGTTAGATGAGAAGGGCAATATAAATGTAACCGTAAACCAGTGCATTGTCGTTTTTACACAGTTTTTCTTTTGATTAAACAAAGGCAATACAACATGTTAATTTAGTGATTTTTAGAGGTGTTGGTTGGCAGATTTTATTACCTTTGGACAGAGATGACATGAGAGTGGTATTGATCTCCTCATATAACTCTGCCAGAAAGAGAACGTATATTTCCCAAAATGTTGAACTATTCCTTTAAGCTCATGGGAGAGAGTTTTCCATATGCTGTAAGGTCATTATGAGGTTTGAAACATAGTCTGTATATATAGATGGACAACACGTTTCCACTTCCTTCCTCTGTACAAAAGTGAAGCCAAAATATCCGGGATACGGGAGCTGCTATCTTGAGATTTTGTCATCATTTGGAGCCAGAGTCTGCGCAGTAATAATAATAATAATAAATTGGACTTATATAGCGCCTTTCAAGAAACCCAAGGACGCTTAGTGATTGGGGGGCTGGAGCCGCGGTATCAAGGTCTTGCCCAAGCCGAGCACAGCTGCAGCTTGTTAGCGTGAGACACCTAGCTGCTACGTTAGCACCACGGTAGCACCACGGTAGCTGCTTGGCTAGAAAGACACAACAAATAAACATAATATCTTTATAACTCCATTTATGATCAAGTTGACACGTTCTATTACACAGACTGGTGACGTATGGAAAGTTAGTCTCCTCTCTCGTACAATTCCCGAAACTTCAACTCCACGACTACTTCACTCAGAGCAGCTGTCAATCATGATGTCTCACCCCCTTCTTATAGCCTCAAATATACTAATTAAAGCCAAAGATATCAGAAAAATGAACACTTGAACATACAGCAGCATTTTAAGAACTACCTAAAATGACAGAAACCATCTTTGGGAAAACATTATTTGACATGTACTTTGACTTTTTAGTTTGGCCCATGTCCCATCCACTTCTGCTTTATGACCTATACTGCAGCCAGCCACCAGGGGGCAATTGAGATGTTTTGGCTTCACTTTTGGGGAGTTGTCATGTCGTCCCTCTTTCTATACAGTCTATGGGCTGAAATGCTAGTCTTTAACATTATGTTCTGCCCTCTGATTTTTTTTAACAGCCATAATTGAAATGGATGCCAAAAGAGCGCCACAGGACAAACTTGCATGCGTGTCCAAATGCAGTCAGCATGTCTTTGAAGCGCTCTCCACCTCGAACAGTGAGCCCGCTAATGCTGATGACTTCCTGTCAGGCTTGGTTTATGTGGTACTGAAGGCCAATCCACCTCGCTTGCACTCCAACATGCAATATGTGATTCGTTTTGGTCTCCCTCACAGTCTGATGGCAGGAGAGAGCGGCTACTATTTCACAAATTTGGTAAGTAAGCTACTCATCCAACGTACACCACAAGGTGTTGTATAACAAGGTCAGCTGATCACTCATGCCTTTGCACTTGTCCCCTGTTTTAGTCTTGTGCTGTGGTCTTCATCGAAAAGCTGGATGGACCAGCACTCAACCTCAGTCCAGGGGAGTTTGAGGGCTACATGCTGCGTCAGCGTGCTCCCTCTGCAGGAAAGAGGCAGCAGGTTTCCAGTGACACACAACATCTGATAGAAGAGCTAAATGGCAGACAAGAGAAGCTGAACGAAGGGGTGGATGCTCTCAACGTGCAGCTACAAAATTGGGTCAAAGCTGTTCATTCCCAACTGGATGAGGCAACAGCCCAGTTTGCTCTGGTACAGAAGGAGATAACCGCTCAGGCTGAGCTCTCACAGTCTTTGTCATCCTCATCTCTTGATGCATCACCGCAAGGGGACGACAAAGACGAGTCAGTGCTGGTGCTTGTGGATCAACATGCAGGTCCACAAGATACAGACTGTTAGCTCTATTAACAAAAACACCTAACCTGGTACTTGACTCTTTTTAATCATCAGCACTAATTTATGTAGGCTGCAAAATAAACTGATTTATATTCCAGCGCCAGACTTGGACACATTCCAACCACAGAAAGCTGTTGAACATGAAGGAAGACTTCTTGAAGGAATCTTTTTTTGGTATCGGAGAGCACACAGAGGTTTTAAATGACTTTAATAAAGATTTGCACTTGTATCCTATTTGAAGATGAAGACCATTAGAAATACATTCCAATTTATTACTACAAATGTGATCAAAATTCATATTTAAGCACTCAGGGTACACAGCACTTGGGGATATCACCTAACATTTAAAGAGAGCTTATATATTCACTTTTTTCTAATAGTTTATACCAATGTGCCTCTATGTAGACAGCTGTGAAATAAATAAAAAAATGCTACACGAGGAAATGTTAGATGGCAGTTGTAGACCACTACAAGTCAGGGGGTGTATTTAGTTAAACCATGTTTTTCACATTTGTGGAACTGTTCTCAGCATGCTGCCTTGAAGATGAAATAACAGGTGCAAAACACTTTGTAACACATTTTGCCTTCTGCGTTAGTGTGCAGAAAGTATGCGTTGTTTACAACTGTTAAAAGGTTACTGAAGAAATTATAGGGTTTTACGTTACGATCAATTATTTTATCCAATATTATATTAAAGTTGACTTATATGATCTAATAATATGTGTTTGGGGGTTTTGTCTTTGGTGGATTCTAGCAGACCATCAGCAGCAATCATTTGGTCTACAGTTCATTATTAGTTATTTGCTTGTTTGCAAAGTCAAACAGGGGTCTTGTATTAAATTACTAGGTTAAATCCAATGCTTAACTGATTTAGATGTGTTTTGAAGAATGAAAATTGACTGTAAAGTAGGAAGTGGGAGGTTTTGTTGACTTAGATTAATGTTGGTGAATATATCACAAAAAAAAACATTATTTAAAGGAAAAACCTAAATATAAACTGAAATATGATGACTTTATACTGAAAATGCTCTTCCACTAGTTATAGCCAATGACTTATATTATTACATGTTTGTATGCCATGCAGGAGCTAAATACTTACTCTGAACATACTATATATTAAAAAGACCATCTTGTAAATGAAACAAGGGTTGTAAACAGGGTCTAACATTATTTTTTTTTCCTCACGTGTCACTGTGGCAGGTCACTGAACATTTCTACTAGCCACACAATTGTTTTGTCTGCCACTTCTGAAGTCTATCTAGAGGGCTTTAGAATCGTAAACACTAGAGCTGCGTATTGGCAAGAATCTGGCGATAAGATACGTATCACGATACAGAGGGTACGATGCAATATATTGCGATATATTGCAATACTGTAAGTAAGGCGATATATTGCGATTTTTAAAAAATCTAATTTTAGGAAAACTATCATAGTAGGATCTACATTTGCGTTTATAGTAGGATCTACATTTGCGTTTATAGTAGGATCTGCATTTGCATATCTTTGCAAATAAAGTAAAGTATTTTCTGAGTTAATCTTTGCATGTAGACTATTAATTAGAATTCAATACAGAGTTTTTGAGAATTAATACAGTATCGCAAAACACAATATTGCAATACTCAATATTTTCGTCCACTCCTAGTAAACACTGAGTCAGTGGTAACAGACAGTAGAAATATGGATCATGTAACCTTAATCCCAGGTTTTTTTATTTAGGAATTGCTTTTTAAAACTAAGGCAGGAAACCTGAAAGTTTTGCTAATTTCATTCCGTGGTCATAGGTTAGAAGGAAAATAATATCCTTAAAAAACAAAATTAAAGAAAAGGTTACTAGTACGAGTCGTCCTCATGTCATGTTGGTGTCAATTCCAGCGGTCATATTCAATTAAATATTATTTATAGAATTTGACATGCAAATGCTCCTATCTACATTTACAATTATTTTAAAAAGGTGGAGGAACCGTGACCCTTCGGTCAAAGTTAAAAAACAATGGGCAGGGGACATGGCTATGGACATATCTCCTGTGGATTGGAAGTCGTGTTTGAGTAATATCAACACAATGTACAAAGAAATTGGGAATAGGTTCATTCAACTGAAAATAATACAATTGTGCAATAATACAATTATATAAGTGGAAATTGATACCAACAGACTCTCACTGGAGATGTGAAGGGAATGGTGCTTCTATCCTACATATACTGTGGACATGTCCAGCACAAAAAAAGGCAGGTGCTAATTTCATTCCCTGGTTGTAAAGTATTTGGTGGCCACAGGACTGCACATTCATTTAATTTCTGTTTTCATCGACCACGTGGGGGCAGTAAAAGGTCTACTCTGTCATAAACCTACCAGAAAGAAGAAGTATAATAAAAACACTTGTCACTCAGGAGCCCGGATGTGCGTTCAGCTGTGCAACCATGAAGATGACAGGGGAGAACAATGTGGAAAACACTGCTGGAAAGTCTGATATAACAATGGATGATGTAAAAATCCTTGTTAAAAAGAAAGATGACATTGAAGAGCAGATAAAGGCTTATTACGATGTTCTGGAAGACGTGAGTTTATCAGTAACACAGACATGACGCATTGCAAAGCTAACCCTACAGTAGCCTACTGTGGATGTAACGTTGGTTCATAAACATGCTTTCTGTGTTTACTTCTCTTTGTTTACAGCAAGGTGTCGGAGTTGAAGGTCCTCTGGTTGACGGAGAGGGCTTCCCCAGAGACGATGTTAATGTATACCAGATCAGGACAGCAAGACACAGTATTTCATGTGAGCAGAAACCTGTTTGTTGTTTCCAGTGTTTTCTCTGATAGTAGGGCACAAATAGGGTCACTTTGTCACTCGACTTCCAGTAACACAAATGTTAGTAGATAGTACACTGTATGATGTTTAGTTATACTGTAGTGGACAATGCCCCAATTATAATCTCCATCTCCATCCTATCAGTATGGTATAGGGATGTTATTGAAACCAGAATCAGTACTTGGTGTTTTCCTACATACTGTATTATTATTTTATTTTTTATTTAACCTTTATTTAACCAGGTAGTACTCATTGAGATTAAGCATCTCTTTTGCAAGAGAGACCTGGCCAAGACAGCAGCATTTAAACAAACATTAAAGATTCAGACGCCACAACATAAAACAAATGCAAAATAAATACATAGCATAATGTCATACAAAACACATTAAAATCAAGTGTTTGAAGCCAATGTTAAAGGGACTATTTGTAAGATTCAGAAATGCTGCTTAACAGTGACACCTGTGGCCGTGAAATCAACGAAAGTCAGCGTCGAGCTCGCGCTTGCTCGCTCTACATAGACATGAACGAGCATCGCTCAAAACAGTGAGGCGACAGACGTCAGCTAAAAGCACAATATCACTCTATATTTCAGCTGCTTGGCAGTAATGTTAGCTGACCAGACGAAGGTCTCTCCATGAATCACTGCTGATCCTAGTGTTGGCTTTTCCTGCTCAGCGCAGGCTTCAGCAGCAGGGCTCCTCAACGAGTTACGTTATGCCTCCCGACCGCAGCCGGCAGCCGAAGACACTGGCACCCGGTCGGTAACGAGACAATAACGTAACTCGTTGAGGAGCCCCGTCATTTCACAAGACACGGAAATCCTCTGTTGGTCTGGTGGAGCTGCAGCATTTATTTCTGCACAAACGTTCACTAGATATTCTCAGAGCTAAACTAACTCTTCTGCAGTGTGTAGTGAGCGCGCGTTCACGTCTAGAGGTGGAGCTAGAAAGCGAGGACGCGCGCGCTGTCTGAGTGAAGGAGAGCAGGCAGCGGAGACGAGGCTCCGGCCACACGCAAGCGCGCATATGCGAACGCGCATGTGTGCCGACCCGCTACATTTATACGCTTAAAAAGTTACAATCAGTCCCTTTAAAGTGAAAATATTCAGAAACACAGACGGCTCCAGATTGACTCTGCTTCTAGGTCTTTCATTAATGTTTTAAATTCATCAAAAGTAATCAGATTTCCCAGTTTCAACTTAGCTTGCAGTGTATTCCAGGAAAAGGGGGCGGACTAATGATTATTTTAATTTTCAAGCTTTGATCATGTCTTTTCAGGCCTGCAGAATGATCACAAGGCCATCATGGTGGAGATAGAAGAAGCCCTACACAAGCTGCACGCCAGAGAGAAAGCCAAGCGGGAAGGGGACGAGGCAGGAGCCCTGGAGGAGCCGATGGAGCAGCAGGTCACTCTTCCAACACCTTTCGCACGGGTGGATGCTGTGACACAAGGCTCCCCCGCCTGCAGAGCTGTGAGTGACGTGAACTATGCTTTGTATCTGGTAGTTGTTTCAGATAAACCAGTAGAATTCTTTGAAGTTGAGACTTCAATGAAATGAAGCTGTTATTGGTTGTTTCTTTCCACAGGGGCTCAGAGTTGGTGATGAAGTCATTGAGTTTGGTTCTGTGACCACGGAGAACTTTCAGAACCTCCAGAATATTGCTTCTGTGGTACAACGCAGTGAAGGGGTAAGCTACTGACATAATCTTAAAGCTGCTTTTTTCGGTTCGATTTTTTTGATGCCTATATGCTTTTTGTTAGAATTAAGTATTGGTTATCACCTTATATCGTTTTTTCTCATTGCCCAACCATAGGTTACATTTTGCTGAACACACTTAATATCTAGAGTGTAACCTGCAATATCATGTCCTTCTACAGAAACCATTACGTGTCGCAGTCATTCGGGATGGCCAGAAAGCTCAGATGAGCCTGACTCCACAGCGATGGTCAGGCAGAGGTCTGCTGGGGTGAGTGCTACACACACAATCAGTCATTTATATGGATTGGCACACATTTATCAGTTAAGAGTGTCGTTGATTAGCTAATGTTTAGAAACAAAGAAAGCTGTGAAGCGTACAGGAACAAAAAAAGCTTCTATTGAGCTGAGCAAAAATGTTCCTCTTAGTGCATGTTTTTACTTTAACAAATGGCATTGGTAAGATACTCTTTAGTGCGTCCACCATCAGATGCATGATTCGTGATTGGCAGGTATAAAGTGGTTCTCATCACTCACAAGTCTGTCCTTGTTCTCTTCTTCAGATGCAACATTGTTCCAATCCATCGATGATCACCATGACGTTGTGCACAACTTCAATTGTGAAACCCCTTCCCCCACTTGCTACGCCTGGATGGTTTCAAACTTTGTACTTTATACAGACTGCAGACTTAATCCAAACTGGTTCTATTTTCTTCATACAAAGGCAGTCTTCAGAATGGGGATATAAGAAAATAAAATGTCAGTCATTTTGTTAAAGCGGCCATGCTGAGTTTACTGAATAATAGCTGAATAAACATTACTACCTTATACTACTCTGATTCAAATCTTACATGTTAAAACTGTTTAGGCCTCTTCCTCCCAGGATCATGGATTCCGTCAGATGTCAGTGACCTGACATGATGGACACTGAAAAGCGATGACTGGAGACTTTGAAAAATAATTAACTTTGCTACGATCATCAATAAAGACATATTTTCACTCTTGGGAACAGTTAAATATACAACTACTGATGCACTTAGACACATCGTCAGTGATGGAACCTGAGGAAAAATATGACACTTCAAATGTTGATGCAAGAGCAACAACAAATCAGGGAACCTTTGGCGTCCCCAAAATGTTTACTCCACATGTAATTAAAGATTTTGTTTTGAGTGAACTTGAAAGATTTTCCACCTGTTTGACTATATATTATTACATTTCCACCTCAACACATCATAATGATTGATTCAGAGACTTTAAGAAGAGTTTATGTTGAAAACCCACTTTATAATGAGAAAGGTAAAAAGCTGAGTGACAAACATTTCTAAGAACATGTTATTTTTTTATTATATAAAAAATGTACATCACAAAAATGCCCAAAGTTTCTTTTTCAAAAGCAATATCTCCAGGCTGAGTGAATTATCTTTACTCAACAACATGACCAGCTAAAAGTTGTGTGCCGATTGCGTCTGTCAATATGAACAAAACAATCGCACACAAATTAAGACTTGTAAGCAATTTTAAATACTTGGGCCAAATGTTTGAGTGCATGTTTTATATGTTAAATATGTGCATATATTCTTATTAACCATTTTTTTCTGGAAAACAATTATTCTACAAAGAAGAAATATTTGTCTGCTTTGGATGAACTTGAAACTCTGGAGATGAGACTGGAGTTATTGACTTCTTTTGGGAATTATCAACTTATTTTGAGAACAGTAATCAGCCTCCATGTTCATATACCAGTTAACAGTCAAGTCAACATGTTGACTGATGCCCAACTGCCTCAGAGGCATTTCTAGGAAGTCACTGAAGCTTGTTACAAATCTATACATTATATAAAAAAGGAAACTAACTACATTCACTACATTAGTGTAATCCTAGCAAAAATCATGTAGCTTGCTTGAGTTTCTTCTTTTTGGGCTTGACCATCTGTGGTAGCTGGATTTTGAAGGCAGTCCTAAAAAGAAAAAGATTTTAGATCATATTAATGCAGACAAAGAGGAGATGAAACCACATTGCACAATTTAAGATATCTGCTATATATATTATATTTTAAAGACTCACTCGCAAGTTGTGCAGATGGGGCTGAAGTTGCAGAAAACTAAAAGAACACAGGAGAAACCGTCACCACAAAAACATACTGCAACTGCAGCTTTTGCCAATGATATAGAGATCATGCATTTGTTTCTTCTATCTAGTAGGGCTGAACAATTAATCGAATATTAATCGCGATCACAATTTTGGCTTCCCACATTAAATGAACATGATCCCCTATAATAATGACGTTAATTTCGTTCTGCTCATAAAAAACTGCAGCATATCAAATCAAACGCATCCTAAACTAACAGCTAATGATCGAGATGTTCTTGCTTCACTTTTGGGTATAGATATTATCTATTTAACCCAAGTTATTTGATTAAATTGAGAGCATAAAATTGTGTATCTAGCTTTTAATGTTGCTAATTTTGCTCTTGAAGTGCACCACATTGAAGCATTTAACTTTAAAATGTAGCTAACAAAAGGGTAGGGTGAATGTTACAGTATTTTTTCATATTGCAATATATAAAGCAGAAGAAATATTGTAATGTCAGTTTTTTTCCCCAACATCGTTCAGCCCTAATTTGTACATTAGCAGGACTGTAGCACAGCATGGAAGTCAAAACAGTGCTCTGTTTATTTTAACGTGAAAGTGCAAAAAAAATATGTTGTCGCTAAAAATCAATGAATAAATGTGATATCAATATTGATCAGAAATAATAGTGACTATCATTTTGGCCATAATCGTGCAGCCTTACTACCTGGGAATCAAAAACTCACTTGACAGACAAACTGAGCACACGTAACCGATCTCAATGAGGTTGCGGTGGCAGAAACATGCAGCTCTGTAGTCCACATGTGCAGGCGGCGGCAGCACCAGCTGTGAGCGCTGCTCCATGTCGGGCAGGAACACCCACTGTTCAGAAAACACCAGCATCAACACAGAGCAGCCATTCTTACAGAAAGATGAGCTGAATGATGCTCTCAGAAATGTGGAAATCTGCATTGCACTCTCACCAGAAGGTATTGTGCCAGGGCAACTTTCTGTGGTATCTTGAGGTACAATCCTCCAGTTATATCACAAGCCTACAAAACAAACATCTGCAGGTAAAAAACTGATACCTGTATATATACAGGTTAGGAGTTAGGATAGCACAATACAGTCACAGTATCACAACACCAAACTCCCTGCATACTTTGTTGATATTAATATACTGAAAAATATAAAACACTTTAAAGAATATAGACAATCAAAAGTTGTGTGAGAGATCTTTGTCTTACTTAAATTGTTCTGCAAGCTATTTCATATCATTGCATAGTTTAGTATTCTCAGGTTGAGCTTTTGGATGGTACTTGCTATCATGTAAAATATGTAATGTAAAATAACAGTATTGTCAATGTCCTAACAAAGCTGTGGAAATGTACCTGCTGAAGGAGACCGGAGTCTGAGTCCAACACACAGGCATCTATCAGGATGTTCTGTTTTAAAATACAAAACAAATTGATTTAAATAATATATATAAATACATACAAGTTTTTCAAGAATCAAACAGTACAGAAAACAAGATCAATGATTTTACCTGCTTCTGGGCAGCAAAAATGACATTCATGAAGTTCATGTACTGGAGGGCACAGTCCTCGGCTGCTTTTATCACCTATCCAGTAAAATACAGAAGCTGTGTTCAAAGCCATGGAATAAAACAAAAGTGCTCATGAAATTAGACTATTTAGGGCTTACCAATATTCTCGATTTGATCTCCTGTCCACCTAAAAAAAGAAAAGGCAACATTAATAAGTATTGAAAGGAAAAACAGAACCCATTGAAGAGCATCATTCAGCTCAGTAATAAAAACATTTAATTACCTTCCAGCTCTTTTGAGACTCTGTGAATATCTGAATATTAAAAGATTGAGGAAAATTAGGAAAACACCTCAGCCTCTTTCTCAGCCACACTCATTGCTGTGAACAGAACGAAAATAATGAAAAAACAATCTGCAGACATTTCTCTCAACTTTACCAACAAAGAAATCCATTATCTAAGCAAGGGAAAGTCTTAACATATAAAAACACCACTTCTATCGTTCAACATATACAGTACACTTCAGTGCAGTCATGCATTAATGTCAATTAATTAATTCTTATGTTAACGCTTTACATATTCTTAGATGATCTTAATTTTTAAAAATGTCCATGTTATGTCATAAATGATAAAACTGTAAATAGTTTTTATTGAAAGGATACAGCAGAGAGCTTTGGCAAGAGATCCAGCCAACAAAGTGTCAGTTGAATTTCCCCTCACTTCAGCTGAAATCACATAAGACACATTGTACATTTTAACACTGCAGTGTCATTAAACACCTGAAAATAAAGCAACACATTAACTGCAAAGACAGCAACCAAACGTTTTTGCTTTTAGTGTGTTGAGAAAGCCTATGTACTTAAATCTACAGTATGGTCATTTTACCCACAAAAACAGACTTGTACTTACTTTTTGTCATAACCTTCCTGATCTCTTCAGCAATGAGGTTATTGGCGACTGATAGGAGTTCATACTTTCCATCCCCACTGGAGGCTGCATCTTCCCCACCGTCCCCCACTCTCCATTTCTTACTGGGATACAGGAAGTGACTGAAATAAAGTAAGTCAGAGAGATGTGCATGTAAACAGTGACAGGAGCAGAACATTACATTCATCAAGACAGTCGGCCCTTCAATCCTGGAAACTGACAGTGGTGGAAGAAGGACTCCGATCTTTCATTACTAAGTAAAAGTACCAAATACAACAATGTCAAAATACTCAATTACAAGTAAAAATGCCACATAAGTGATATATGACTGTATTTGATTATTAATACTGAGTATTTTATTCTTGTAGCTGGTTGAGGTGGAGCTCATTTGAACCATTTTAAATACTGATAGGTGGTGTAGACCTGTAAACCCCCTTCAATTAAAGGGTCACAACATAAATCTGAGAGGTTGTGAGATGATTAATGGGGAGGAAAGAAGAAAAAACAAAGTTCTGCTACACAAATATGTGTTAATTTTTTTTTTAGACTCTGGCCTGAATCTTTTCTTTATTGTGAAATATTGAATAAAATAATTTGACCTCTGACCTGCTAACAACTCATGACATCTGAAATGTGACAAGGGGCCCCAACTAGACACTGCTTTTTTGTGTAAGGGGCCATGAGCCCACACAGTGCACTTTCATAGACTAAGCTATTGGAGTTACCCTTCACTATATTCATTTTGAACAGTCTCTTCTGCACTATATTCACTTATTTAATAGTCCTGTATCACAGCAGTTATCCTGCACTATATTCAGTTTTAACACTTTTCTTCATCTCCATGTATTTTTATATCTGGTATATTTTTTTGTACTTTGTACTACTAACTTTTTTACTGCCTTTTTACTAACATGTTTTTGCACTATGGAACTGTGATGCTGGAAACTTGAATTTCCCTCGGGATCAATAAAGTTACTATCTATGTGCTGAAAACAAATTAAAGTAGTGTATTTTATGAGCTTTATTTTTATACAAATTCTTGATCTGAAAAGTAACTAGCAACTGTAGCCGACAAATAAATGTAGTGAAGTAAAACATACAACATCACCCTCTCACTTCAGTATATGTACTTAGTTAGTACTTGTTTTATTAAAGGTTACCTGTCCTGACAGTGGCTGGCGATGACAGCCAGCTTGTTGGTCCTGGACATGGCCATGTAGGAGTTCCCCAACACCATCACTGCATCCACACACTTGGACAGGGTGAGCTGGACGGAGACAGGAGGACAGTGGGTGTTGTTTAGCCTCAGACACATTTTAAAAACACATTTATAAAAGATAGAATAATATCCAAACTTGATAGTACTACCTCTGTCTCACGTTGAGCTTGCTGCCCCCACCATATGGGATTCACATCCACCACGATGACCATCAGATTGACTTCATCCTCTGAGGAAACAAGTTAACATCATGCAGCTCAGTGAAGAAGAACATAACCAGCTCCTCTCTAAAACTATGATTGTACAAGACATACAAACTGTGACATCAGTTTATCAGTCAGGCTCACCTGATGCCATCACTGCAAGATGTTTGTTTGAGACAAAAACTGTTGTTGTTGTCCTGTAGCTTTAGCTTCTGTTAGCTTCCATCTTTGGTCTGAAGCTTTACACAATATCCACACAATGTAGAGCGTTTTAAAGTCTGGACATTCCGACACTGTATAGTTTAGTAAAAACAAATGATATTATAGAAAACACAGCCAGCTGGTTGTGTTACCCACCACATTAGCCCACCATTAGCCACATTAGCATGCTGTGTTCTTCTTCTTCTACTCCTCATAGTGGTACCACGTGGTGCTCTGCTGCCACCTAGCGTCTGTGCTGCTGTGGTGTAGATTCACATCCAGGGTCAACCCACACAGGTGTTTTCACTTACTTTGACTGATTAGAATAAATATTCAGATATTTAGGTAAGGTTAAGTAGCAATACTACAATGTAAAAATACTCAATTAATACAAGTAAAAAAAAAAGGATTCTGCATTCAAAATATTAGGTAAGTAAAAGAACAGAAGTATTAGCAAAATGTAAGTAAAGTATATGTTTTGCAGACAAAAAATCCAAGTCCTGAGGTGAAATAAACATCATAGATGCTTTGCTACAAGCAGAAACTGCAGGAGCAACTTAGGACATGGTGTTGCAAGTTCCTCCTCTAGATAGTATTCGTTGGTGGCAGGATGGTCAGAGCATTCACATTGTTGGGAACCCTTCTGCATCTTCAGCAGGTATCTCAGGGTCACAAGCGTTTCGCCCCTTAGCCTGTACGCGTCACCTGAGTGGGGCAGTGGAGACTATATTAGCCTTCACCTGCAGAACGGTTCCAAGTGCGGGCTCTTGTCAATCACAGCCACCTTGAGCTGCTCTCAGCTGCTATGGCTATTTCCCCAGTGGCTTTCTTTATAATATTATATTATTGAATTGATACTGCTAATACAATAATGTGGAAGTAGCATTTTATTGTAGTTGACTGAGGTGGAGCTCATTTTGACTACTTTGTCTAACTGTATTGTCATATCATATTTTACAAGCTGATCCAATGTTTTGGTTGTGAAACTGAAAAGTATTAATATCTATAGTTCTTGACTTGTGTTGAATTGTGTTCTTAGCTGTGTGTATATTGACAAATGACACCATGGCATCTTAATACAATTCTTCATATCATTTACCATGACAATAGGACATAAACATAAAGAGTCATCCTTTTTTTCTACCAAAAATAAATAGTTTATTGTACATCATTTAATAATTATAAACCACAGTATTTTGGAGCAGTCTCAGTACAGTGCCAAACAAATGCAAAACAAGGTGTTAGAATAAACTAGTTATTTCATACAGTAAATGTCAGACATTTAATTATTTGATCAGTGTCTTCAGTAATGCCCTGTTTTCTGATCTTGCTAAAACAATCCATCAGAGCAACAGCACAGTACTGAACAGCGTATGTAAACGCACACACACAGAAATGATAAACATTCTGCAACTGCTGTTTAAATGTCCTATATTCATCTCTCTAGAATGAAATAGATATGTACCTCTTTGTCATAGATTGGCTCATAAATCTGACAGGCTTACTGGCTCATATACTTATTAAGTCTTTTGATAACAATAACAAAACATCTCACATTGTCTTTGAAGCATTTACGTATTTTTGGTTGAATAATCAAACACCTCTAAGTAATCCTTAAGTGTCTGTTTATTTCTTGGGCTTGGTTTTTGGCTGGGCCTTGAGTAAGCCATTCCTATATTTCTCAGTCTGGTAGACATCTGACTCGATGGCCTCGCTGGAGTCGTTCAACGTTACATATACATTCCCGTTGACCTCAGTGACCTTGTGAATCCTCTGTTTGACTCCCTTGGAGCGCCAGTGTGTTCTCAGGGGTTTGACCGTAGGATCATCCACAGCCTGGTAAAGCCCTTCCCCTTCTGCTAGTGTGATCTTGTACTTGTGCCACGGACACACGATACACAACCGGCCATTAAACTCCTGATGTTGGCACAGCATGAAGGTGATTGGAGAGATAAGACAGTAGCAGCTATAGGGTCAGTAGTTGGTTTGAAAAGAAAACTTTTAAAAACTATTTTATACATAGGAAAGCTTGAAGAGCTTTTGCAAAGAGTTGACAAAAAAATAAATGGATTATAAGCATTAAACGGATATTTCACGGCATTATGCAGAGAATATATAATTTACCTCAATGTCTCCATACTGTAATGCACCGCCTGAATCTGTAAGTGGAAAGACAAGTGTCATTATAGGCCTCAGTGTTTCAAACATGTGATGAGGCATGGCAGAAATTAAATATCACACTTCAAAAAATAATAATAGGATGATGAATGTCAACATCTTATTAAATGTTTCAACAGGAAAAAACTAAAGATGAGGACAGGCTTTACAATTATAGCTTCATGCATTATGTCAACACAAACAACACACACACAGAATGCTTACGATAGCAGTGCTTGTCCATTGCATGAAGCTGCCCCTGGTGGTACAGGACCAGTATATCTCTGCATCCATTCACCGTCTTAGTCACGCGCCCGGCCTTGACAACGTCCTTCTTCTTCCCGATGAAGTGGGAGGCAGGGTGAGGTGAGGAGGAGGAGGGGGGGGGAGGGGGAGAGAAGGAAGAAGAGAAAGTCTGAGAAGTCTCCTCCTCAGAAGACATGTTGATCTCTTCTTACAGCAGGTTTCCTGGTATGAATAAGGTTTCAAGGAAATGATTAAAAGCAAAATAGATAAAGGGAAGGAAATCTATTCAGGATATTAATCAAGAGAAGGAACTGAGTTGTGTAGGTTTAAAATTTTCATAAAAACATGCAGTACAGTATTTGTTAAGTTTCCCTCCTGACTGATCCATCATTTTACATCTCTGTCACTGAACCGGGTTAAGATGCTTTTAAACATCTGCTTCTTTCATTTTAAAATGTAAGAAGGAGAGGAGGAAAGAAACACTTAGGCGATTTTAGCATTGCATCCACAGATTTCTGAAGGGTAGTAATTTACAAACTGCATCTCTTGATTTATCAGAAAGAAATGTGAGTGAGTGGACTGAGATTAGAAAAGAGTGAGAGTCAGTCAGTGCCACAGAGAGAGAGGGAAAGAAACATACAGACAAAAAACAACCTTTGTAACCTCATCAGAATCTATTTCATGCAGCCCACAAACTATTTCAATGTAGCCTTAGTCCAGATTATATGGTTGAGCCTGTCATATTCTGCGTTTCCTCCAGGGATGCACTGGTTTAACCTGCAACATTTTTCTTTTAATGTAAAAAAAAGCGTCTTGTTTCTACAACATTTATACCGGTTTTAGATTATGGAGATGCTTTGTACATGCACGCCTCTGCTCAGTGCCTTCATATGCTTGATGTAGCTTACCATGGGATGGCTTGCACTGGCAACCCGTAGGCTCTCCCATTGGTACATCCTTATATATAAGGTGATTCTGGGTCTGCTCCCATAATACTTCAGTGTTTTTATTACGCAAAAACATTGTGGACAGTATTCACTGCATTCACAGGACTTCTTTGTGCTCTCTCTCCCAAAAACTCTAACAAAAATTGGGGAAAGGGCTTTTTGCATATTCTGCACCCTCAGCCTGGAATCTGCTCCGAAATGACCTGAAAATCAAGGAGCTGGTATCATTAAACACTTTTAAATCTAAAATGAAGGCTTTAGAAAAGCAGACTCTATGGCATGCCAATATTTTTAGCCCCCTTGTTGTACAGCTGACTCCCAGAAAAGTTCCTTTTTGTCCTCCCATTTGTCTTTAGATAGTTCTCTTTTAATGCAAATGTTAGTGCTTTTAGTGTTTGCGAATTGTATTTTATCTCTATTTGTGTCAATGTGTCTGCAACTTTGTGTTCTTGCTGCTGACTGTCTTGGCCAGGTCTCCCTTGGAAAAGAGGTTCTTAATCTCAATGGGACTAACCTGGTTAAAGGGACTATATGTAACTTTTAGAAAGTCCTTGTTATTAATGACACCGTTGGCCGTTAAGTGAACTGCAGTCAGCATCCTGTTGCTCGTGCTCACACTCTGTATGAGCGAGCGATCATCCTGGGCATCAGCCGAAACAGTGACGTGTCATTCCAATCTCCATGATACTTGCCATTTGCAAATTGCTTCATCAGCTAACGTTACGAAGCAAAACCGTCCAGAGTCCTTTACATAGAAATCAGTCCACAGGCTGTTATAGACAACCGAGAAAATCAGTGAAGTTTTTAAGTTACTTTACAATCTGTTCACACACTTTCAATACAAAGCCATTAATTCATGTAAATTGTTACATATAGTACCTTTAAATAAAGGTTAAATAAAAAATTAAATCTCTCTCGAAATGTTTCCCTTGGCATTGGAAACTGGTATTTTTTTAAAGAGTTCTGAAAGGGATACCAAATGTTGTAATTCTGCACATACTCACTTTCAAGACCAATGAACCTAGAACATCATGAAACACACCATAAACCATTCATGATTAGTAGTAGTTCCTTTTAACTTCAGCTCCTACATGTTTATGATTAACTGCCTGTTAACTGTCTATTTAAAGCATTAAACCATCTTACCTTTTATGTTGCCAGGTTACATCTCAGACACCTCTAGGTTCTGTACTTAGTCGCCATGGCAGTCCTCCTCCTCACTGGTAGCCTGGCAACGGGTTGTTGATGAGTTTGGCTTCATGGGCGGGACGCGACACTTTATCTCTCTAAACTTACACACACGACATGTCCTAGAGCTTTATCTGTATAAAACAGGCCGGCTAGACTTACATGGACATGTATCAGATTATAAGATACACACCAGACGTCGTCAGCGTTTCAATTTTAGCCATGGTGTCTGGTAGGTTTGAGGAAGAGCCAATGTTGTGTGTTACGTTCAATGTTGTCCCCAGTGAAACACGAGCTGATGAACGAGATCCCATGACGTCCTTTTATTCCCCTTTATGACTTAAAGGTCCCATATCGTGCTCATTTTCAGGTTCATGCTTGTATTTTGTGTTTCTACTAGAACATATTTACATGCTTTAATGTTCAAAAAACACTTTTTTTTCTCATACTGTCTGCTTGAATATACCTGTATTTACCCTCTGTCTGAAACACTCCGTTTTAGGGCATTTCAACGGAATGGCAACGGAACTGCGTTGCTAGGAGACAGAGTGGGTCCATATTTACATCCTGTCAGCTGATGTCATTCACATACACTGCAACAGGAAATAAACTGAGACACATTTAGTATGTTTACGTTTAAAACTGTGAAATGGTCTAAATATTGTAGATTTGTGACATCACAAATGGACAGAAATCCTAACGGCTTGTTTCAAACGCTCAATTTCTGAATACGGGCTGTGTGTATTTCTCCATGGATTGAGCGTTTTAATAGTTTAACAGTATTTATATCCTGCTTTATAATATAAAAGACATGAAAATCTCACTTTCTACAATATGTGACCTTTAACATTGTTCAAATATATAATCAGACTAAACCATTAGGATATTTACCCCACTGGCTTTACAACATAGCCTACTGTATGGACAGCTGGGAATGATGGACATGTATCTTCTGGATTTATTAATGATAAAACACATGGATTATTATTATTATTAGGCTACTTGAGTTATTATACACAATTTCTATTTGCTAATATATTGTATAGAGCACAGCTATACTCATGCTCTGTACAGTACAATACAATACAATTGTAAACTGACAATTTAGTTTACGCCCTGAAAATAATAAATAATCGACAGGATAGATTGCATAAAAAGATAGATAGATAGATAGATGGATAGATATTTTTAGATAGTTTTTTTATTGCATTGTCTTATTTATTATATATTTATTTATTATATTATATATTTATTATAGGATCTATGAGGGTAAATAAATAAGACAATACAATAAATATTATCTATCTATCTATTGCATTGTCTTATTTATTTACCCTCATAGATCCTATAATAAATATATAATATAATAAATAAATATATAATAAATAAGACAATGCAATAAAAAACTATCTAAAAATATCTATCTATAGATCTATCTATCTATCTATCTATCTAGTATTTATTGCATTGTCTTATTTATTTACCCGCATATATCCTATAATAAATATATAATATAACAAATACATATATAATAAATAAGACAATGCAATAAAAAAAAATATCTAAAAATATCTATCTATCTATCTATCTCTCCATACAGTAGGCTATATGTTGTGAAGCCAGTGGGGTAAATGTACTCCTGGGTTAGTCTGAGAAGGCTTTGTGTGTCAGCAGGTTTGCTGGTGGGCATTAAGCCCTCTGAGGGATTATCTCTCTTTCATGCTGAACTGAGCGTAAATTGACCGGCTGTCCTTCTGACATTCTGCATTTAAAACCAGATACAATTCTGCATCCTAGTTTCTGCCACATGTGTGCCTGTCTGCCAGTCCCAGCCTGTCTGAACAGGAGTTGTGCAGCTCACCCACAGCGCCCTCCACAAACCGTTTCGTCGCTATGGAGACCTACTTTGTGTACGGAAATAGTGATACTCCTCAAGGTAGCAGCAACTTTGTGAAAAATTAATGCATGTTGCCAGTTCAGTTCTGTTGTGTTCACTGGTGATTCAGGT
This sequence comes from Sebastes fasciatus, assembly GCF_043250625.1. Lineage (NCBI taxonomy): Eukaryota > Metazoa > Chordata > Actinopteri > Perciformes > Sebastidae > Sebastes > Sebastes fasciatus. The sequence goes on along the minus strand of NC_133800.1, from coordinate 15,558,384 downwards.
ACGTTTTTATTTGTATTCTTGCCATTTGGAAAAACCTTACAACTTTTACAGTACAGTAATTTCATAACATAAAAAATATTTGCAAAGTACAAGCACCTCATTGTTTCATAATGTATAGGCTCTTTTTTAATTTTTTATTATGACGTCCTTGTTTTATGATCTTTTTATCTGTGTAAAGTGTCTAGTGTTTAGAAAAGCGCTATATAAATAAAATGTATTATTATTATTATTATTATTAATGTTTCTTTTGATTTAATTTAAATAATTTAAAAACCACAGCAACTTTTCATTTATTTTGAGGTGTCCCTACTCTGGACAGGAGTCAACAACCCACTTCCCCTTTCCCTCATGCTCTGTGGCTATACTGGCCATAAATGTAACGTAAACTACACTGCAGGTTGTCTTCATGTAATTAAATTTGCAGAATCAACAGTTGCTGACACTCAAATCCCAACATATATTAGGGCCTGAAGGAAATAAAGACCTCTAGGAGGGGGATGATTTGAAGCGGTGTACTGTTTCATAAACACAGTAATGAACAGCACTCTCACCTTGTGCACGCATATGAAGAGGGTCTCATTCCAGTGCCATATGGCAGGACTATTGCAGCTGCCAGCCAATCTACTGTACAAGTCAAAGAAGCAACAGTTGCATGTCTGCGCCTGCTATATTTATCATATTTGCTACGACAGAAATGTGTGACCTGACTGCACAGTGCTGCCCCGGCTCCATCCTGACCTAGTGTCAAATTTCAGCATCATACCAGTGCTGTGTGCTTTGCCTGGCACCACAACTGTGCAGCGTGGTAGTAATGACACAGTGACCGACCATCAGTCTCTGACAGGGATCACAGAGGGAGAGTAAGGGCACACTGTCTTGGACAAAGCAGTGTAGGGAGCTTGTGTAGTGGCGATTCCAGTTTGTAGTTGTTTTGTGTTATTTTCTGTTTGTTTAGCCTGTTGTCATAGAATTACTCTAGTTGTAGCCTACAGGCATTTCTTGCATGCCTTTGTGTGACCAACTGATGGAGAGACTAAAGCGACATGTCTGCCACTCCCAGGGCAGGTGGAGTGAAGTAAAAGAAGAAGAGAGAGAAAAGGAAGTGGAGGAAATGTCACTTTGCCTGTATGAGTGTCTGAGGGCCGTCGGGCTACAGCGTCACTATGACAGGTAAGCTCACTCACATTACATCCAGTCTCACACTTGTCCTGTCCCCTCCTCCTCTGACCATCTGTTTCCTGTCCTTCAGGTTTACCTCAGTGGGTATTCATCGTGCAGCCCACCTTTCAGTGCTGACCATGGAGGACTATCCCATCCTGGGAATCCGCTCTATGGAGGACAGATCTCGGCTCTTCCATCTGGTCCAAATGGTCAAAACACTTGACCTTGAATATGATGATGGTTATGATGATGCTGTAGCAGATAGCAGCTTTACTTATGATGGTTGTGGAGATCCTGATGAAGATATATATGATGATGAGGATGTAAAGGGTGCTCCTGTGAGTAAGCTAAACGCAGCAAGTTTTTCCAAACCGCCATGCGTTCGCAGGCGGCTTGATTTCAGTCGTGAAGCCATCGAGCATCATCCGAAGCTATTTTCTCATCCAGAAGGCACAAGCCATAATAGAAATAACGTGCCAGGCCAGGGCAAAGGATCAGCCATACCTGTGCAGCTTGACACTGGAAGTGCTGTGGTATTTGTCTGCAAAGGGAAGAACAGCCACAGACCGTATGTCCAAAGTCATCAATCTGATCATCACACAGGAGCAAACACTGAGCCAAACTCTCGCACAAGATTATCACCAAAGTGTGTCTCATTCCACAAACCAAAACCATGCAGACCTGCAACAGTGGCATCAAATAGGTTTAGCAACAAAACAGATGGGCTCAAAGATGGGAAAGGAATCTCTAGGAAGGAAAAACTCTCTCCAGAAATAAGCAGTAACGGAGCTACTGAACACACGGCTAAGCCAACACCTGTTTATGAATCAAAGAGAACAGCCGGCTACAACTACGGACTACCACTGAGTTCCCCTCCTGCTCCAAACAGAAAGTGAGTGTCATTTTAGATACATTTATTGAACATGAAAGACATTCAGAAAGTAATATGAAGTATCCAAATGGCTACAACACTTGCATTGAGGCAAGGTTTCCGATGCATGCACGTCTTTGTAATTTACATTCTTTGTATGATTGTGTCTCTTCTTTTGCATAAAGTTTGCATATGAGCATTGTTTCCTTTGCATGTGATCATCCTGATTTTGATTGTCTTTGATTGGTGTGTGTGTGTGTGTGTGTGTGTGTGTGTGTGTGTGTGTGTGTGTTGCAGGCAACCTGGGGGGCAGCGGATCAGTGTGTGTGTGAGGAAAAGACCTCTGACACGCACAGAGGACAGGAGAGGAGAGGCAGATGTGGTGACAACTCCAAGTGGAGAGTGTGTGATTGTCCATGAAGGCAAAGAGGCTGTGGACCTCACACAGTACATACTACAGGTAGATATAATGTCCAGAGGGGAGACGATGACAAATCAATGTTTTGTTATGTGTCAGTACTGTATAGGTACAACTCAAGATAGCAGTGTCTCCAAATGAACACACATTATCATCAAACTGTGATGATGTTCAATAAACTTTTAACAGATTAACAAAGATGAACTACTGCAATTGTGTATAGGGTGTATCATTACTTTTAAGGTCACCATGTCAGATCATTACGCCGTTGTTTTGTTTATTTAATGCTCTTTTGTCCCTGCAGCACAGGTTCTACTTTGACCAGGTGTTTGGGGAGGAAAGCTCCAACGAGGAGGTGTATCGAAGAACAGCATATCCTCTGGTGCAGCACATGCTCAGTGGGTAGGTTAGCATTGATATAGCGGTATTTATGGAGTATGTCGTCACCCTACCATCCTTTCTATCCAAATACCCTAAAGTCCAAATGGGTCAGTTTGAGGGCATGAAGTACATGCTTGTAAGTAGTTTTGGATTTGTGTTTCTACGAATCTGTGCTTCCTAACAATTTTTATTTGTGTTGTGTGTGCGTCCACAGAGGAAAGGCCACGTGCTTTGCATATGGCCAGACAGGTGCAGGGAAGACTCACACCATGTTGGGTTCTCCTGGGAGACCAGGCCTGTATGCACTGGCAGTTCGGGACATTTTTGCTCACCTCTCCACCGCACACATGCACTCACCCTTACTGGTGTTTGTCAGTTTCTTTGAAATCTACTGTGGTCAGCTGTATGACCTGTTGGACCACAGAAAAAGGTGTGTGTTTGTGTCAGTGTGTATGTGTATTGTTGTGTTAAAAGAGATTTTTTTAGATGGAGTTGCTCTCGAAAAAGATAAAAAAAGATGACCAGATAGCAATTGATCAAAAAAACAGATGAATAATGCCCCAGTTTTCCATAGGGATAGTACATTTTTGGTAACATCATCATCAAATTGAACCAATTCTTAATACTTGGATTTATAATAAACTCATTTTCTTCTCCCTCTTAACCTCTCTCTTCGTTCTCTCTTTCTGCCTTCATCAGGTTGTTTGCCAGGGAGGATGGACAAAAGGTGGTTCACATTGTTGGGTTGCGTGATGTCAGAGTGGACTCAGTCAGCTCCCTGTTGGAGGTTCGCCCCTTTCTTTAAATATTTCCTCATGTCTACACTGTGTCGTCAAGAGCTCGTGTTCTGATCAGAGTCAAGGATCTGCCATTTAAAAAATAAAAATTGTGAGCAATTGTTGACCAAATTCATGTCAGACAAAATCATTCTTCTTTTAAGTTTTAATTGCATTTAAACTGTTTTTCCCCCAAATGACTTTGTTCCATGATATGATTAAACCTTGCCTGTAATATCTAATTTCTTTCTATTTTTGTCGTCAAAAGAAACACTCAATACTAGTACTTTTAGGTACTTAAGTTATCGGTGAAATATAGTAGTAAATATCTATCTATAGCACCTCAGGTCAGGCTTACGTCCTCACAGATGCACCAGCAGACTCTTACCTTAAATACTTGAAATATTACCCAACAAGAAATGTTCTATGATTTTGTTTTTGAACAATCTCTCTCTCTCCCTTGTCTCCCTCCTAAAATCCTTTGTTGCACTTACAAAGGTGATTTCACAGGGTACAGAGGAACGCACACAAGGGATGAGTGGAGTGAACCCACTCTCCTCTCGTTCCCATGCTTTGCTTCAGATTCAGACAAGAGACACAAACCAGCAGATTGCTGGAAGGTGAGTGACGGTTTTGTCTTTTCTCCTTAAAGCACTACCAGGGCTATTGTATAGTAGATCAGATAGCCCAGTAGCATTGGTGTGAAATGAACTATGAAAGGTGTGTGTGCTTGTAATGCGCCTGTAGGATGTGGTTTGTCGATCTGGCAGGAAGTGAGAGGGCATCAGATACCAAAGAACCAGACAGGCATAGTCGTATGGAAGGAGCTGAGATCAACCAGAGTCTGTTGGCTGTAAGCCACACACACACACACACACACACTCACCCAGAGATCACACATAAAGTAAAAGACATTTATGAAGGTATAATTTTACACATTTTCTCATTTGTAAATTTGTTTTTTTCTCAGCTTAAAGAATGTATCCGGTCCCTTGATCAAGAGCAGTCGCACACACCTTTCAGACAAAGCAAACTGACTCAGGTACACACCTTTCAGACAAAGCAAACTGACTCAGGTACTAAAACTTTTGTAACTTTTTGCTGATTTTCAGTGGTTCTGTTGTGTGTGTTAGTGTGTATAAATACCATGGCTGATTTTTTTTTTTCCAGTTTGATCAATCAACTCTCCTGTGTTTTGGACTACATTGTTCCCTTCCTAGGTTTTGAAAGACTCATTTGTTGGTGACTCAATGACGTGTATGATTGCCAACATTTCACCTGGTCATTTAGCAACGGAACACACACTAAACACACTGAGATACGCCGACCGGTAAGTGTGTATGCACAATAAGTGTGAGACATTTAATATGGGATATTAGCCCTAATGGATTTCATTCATCATACTTTAAATTGTGACTTGGGGAAACTTAAAATAGATCAGTGATTCCAGATACAAAGTTTATTTTTTCATCAGTGTTGACAACTTATCCACTTTTTTTAATTTTAATTTTAAAGTTGTGTCAGGGACTGTAGAGAGAGATTGTAATTAACAGTGACTGCTATTTGATTTGATTTTTCATAGGGTGAAGGAGTTGAAGGGACAGGGAGGACTAAGACGAGGAAGAAGGAGCAAGACAACACCGTCCCCCAAACGTAACCTGTCCAACAGCAGCAGCGGCAGCAGTGGAAGCATCATTTTTGGCACCCGAGGGAAAAGTCCCCCTAAAAAGCCAAAGTTAGGGAGACAAAGAGAGGATTTTGGCTCCCCCACACCTACCGCAAGATTGACTACGGGGGGTGCAATTCTCTGCTCCACACCAAAAAACAGCAGATGGGAAGAGGAAACAAGTGCAAATGCAAGAAAGGGGATTGGACTTGAGCACATTACACCAGTCAGAGGTTGGCTGGGAATAGGTGATAAAAGGGAGAGGAGGGAGAGAGCAGCTGGGAGGGAAGGTAGAAGAAGAGAAAGGGATGGAGCAACTGGGGGCCACTCAGATGGTGACCAAAATGTTGTGGCAGGGCTGGTCGTGGGACAAGCAACAGATGACTTGTGGGATGTACAGAGGGAATCTGGATTCTATCAGAGAGAAAAAGAGAACCAGCAAAGCACCTTGAAAGGGGGAGGAAGGGAGGAAAGAAGATGGTTAGAGCAGAGAAGACAAGTGGAAAGCAGTAGAGACACATGTAGTGAAGTAGAAAGGCTAAGGGAAAGAGATTTACAGACAGTTGATGAAGGGGATAAGGAGAGGGAGAGGCATCTGAGACAGTATCACCAGCAGCTGCAGCAGTTTATGCCCTCATCAGCTTCTTCATCTGTCCATCTCTTCTCACCCACTACATGTCCGTCTTTCTCTTCCTCTAATCAAGCCTCTCTCTCTTCTTCTGTCTCTCCATCTTCCCGTTCTTCTCTCCAACGCTCTTCTCCCATCTCAGTCTCTGCCCTTATGTATCATGGTTTGGAAGAGGTTTTAGATGCGTACAGAGCCAGGGTTGAGGTTAGAGCCGATGGTGACAGAGGACAGTCGGCTTTCTTCCCAAGTGGAGAGATCTGCTTTCAAACTGAAACCTGTCCAAGCTACAATAAAAATAAGGATGAAGTTGGTGGTCATGGTGACTCAGGTGGTGTTGGTGAAGAGTGGAGGGTATCTAGGGAGGCAAGATTTAGACACGACAGAGGTGAACGTGAGAAGAGGAGGTCACTGAAGACAACAGGAGAGGTAAGATTAAGGAGGGAAGAGTGGAGGCCAGCTGAGATGGAAGGAGGAGGAGAGAGGAGGTGGGCTTGGACGGCAACAACAGGGACAGAGCAGGCAGACACCATGACAGGTGCAATGCCAGCTGATGTAAAGGCTTTAGTGTCTTATAACTGTGACTCAGAAGAGAGCAGAGAAGTGGTTGAGGAAGGACTGGATGCCTCAGATGTCCCAGCTGACGGAGTGCGGAGTACTGAGGAGCGAGCAAACATTGACAGCAACAGCCTCTTTCACCGCCCTCCTGTTGAGTCATCCCATCAACGAGCTCCAGCAGAACGACCCCTCTCCCCAGCCTGTGTACATACCAACGCACTCCTGACCCCTAATAAACTCAGTGATCTCTCCCTGAAGTTAAAACATACCAGACGCACCTCAAACATCCTGTCTATACCACTGCAAAATGCTCAACAGAGAGTGCCATCCAGCAGCTGCAGAGAGAAGCAACCATGGTTTGCTGCGCACGCCGATAGAACAGATTTATCACTACCTCTCACTACTCCCATCACACAGAATATATGTGAAATACAAGCTGAGCCCCTTAACACATTATCTGAAAGCCAAGCTTACGCTATTTTACACAACCATCCAGAGGTCAAAGCCAAAATGTCTGTTTTACCTCAAGAGGAGACTGCAGATTTTTCTCTCAGCTACATCATGGACCCCATCAGCCTCTCCTTGCTTCAAGTGGACCAACAGGCCGCCACAGCCTCGTTCCTACGAGGGGAACAGAGCAACACCTCGCTCTGTCCGCTAGAGAATGAAAGGGGAGAAGATGACAGAAAGGAAGTGGAAAAAGAGCTTCTCACATGTGCGGAGATGGCGGGGAAAGTTGTGGTGGATGTGGACGAAGAATTTCGTCTGTCTCTTTTGGAGCTGCCACAAGCAAAGACAGTCTGCCCTCCCACCTCTGACACCATGACAGCTACAAATCACACTGAGCGAAGAAAAGACATGTGTTGTGCCACATATGACCATTGTGGAATAGGTAAGTGTGTGTACTAACTAGTGCATAAGAACTGGTATGCAGTGGTGGATGAAGTACCTGAAAGCCACACTTGAGTAAAAGTACAGATATCTAACCAGAAAATGACTTTAGTAGAAGTTAAAGTCACCTATTAGAATATTCCTTGGGTAAAAGTCTTAAAGTATCTGATATTTACTGTACTTAAGTATCAAAAGTAATTTTTCTTATATTAAATATATTAAAAGTACAAATTTTCTTTCGGAAATGTAGTGGATTAAAAGTGAAAGTTGACAGAAATATAAAAACTCAAGTAAAGTACAGATTCTCTCAAAAAACAAGTACTGTAACAAAGTATTATTACTTCATTCCATTGCACCACTGCTGTTAAAAATGTTTTTTTAATCTTGTCCAGGTATGATGAAGCCTGCTGTCCCTGCGGTTAGGCTGGTCTCTCTCCAGGACCAAGTGAACAACCAGAAGCCCCAAACTGCATCCCCACTTAAACCCTCTACATGTGCTTCTATGCAAACTTCTATCATGCAATCCATCTCATCCTCTGTCCAGCAGTCTGGGAACATTGGTTCACCCAGCTCTCACAATCTTACGACAAATGGTGCCACCCACATGCCACCAGAATATGCACACCATATTCCAAACAAACTTGCTTTTTCCATTTCAACACCAAAATCACAAAGTGCTTTGGGCCAGTTGAATACAGTGCCAAAGCAGTGTCATTCAAACCATCCCAGCAACTCAAACATCTCACGCAAACCAAACGGTCCTATAGAATCAAATAGTCAAGAGAGCACCAGCAATCAGCAAATTACACCCATAATCTACCTGTCTACGCTGGAAGACTTGGATCACGGCCAGTAAGTACCTGTCACAACTTCCTAAATGAGCGTTTGAGAGGCCAGTGCACATTATAAGGAGACATAGTATTACAAGTACAAATAATGATAATACCCAACTGTGTTTAGGTGATATTGAAATCTGGTTACATGCTAATGACATGATACAGAAATCATACAGACCTCTTTGGTGACAGATTTAGAAAACCTGCTGTGTATTTTGGAGTAATCACAATTTAGAGGTCATTCGTTTGAATACAATATTTCTGTCTTTCTTCTAATCCAATCCAATTTGAGGTGGCGTGTTGTCCAGGCCCATTGGGAGCAGCTTGAAGAGATGGAAGCTTTCCTGATATGGTCAGAATAGATCACTTGTTAGCTCCTTCCTTTTTTTGTAAACTACATTTTAAATTGATTACACTTTTGTATGTCTTCATCCTCTGTCTCTCTATCAGGCATTTGGGGATTATGTCCACAAACTGGAGGATATCATGGAGAGAAAGGCTCGGTGTGTCCACAGCATGATAGCTCAGCTGCAGCCATATCTCGAGCCCAGTCAATCTAACCGACCACACAACCACGAAGAAAACAATCATGATCCAATTACTTGAATTAACTAAGTTAATAACCAAGAAGCAGGAATATTTGCATTTTTAAGTGCAGCCTATACAGTACACTGAAGAAATTGCAGTTACGCAAAGCTGTGCTGTTTATGGGTGCACAATACGTTTTTCACTGGCAACCCTAAACACAGTATGAGTCAATATTTATTTTATTTTATAATTTTATATACATTTATTTTATAAATGTTGATGTGGTGTAAGCTTTAAGAGTTCACAGCTCATTGGACAAATATCACTTGACGTGTGTGACATCAAGAGATATGTTACAAGAGATGTTTTCCCAGTCAATTATATACCATCATTATATACAATAATTTATATATATAGATATATATGTTCATCAGATTGATGTGTTTGTTTCTTTGTGGGTTGTTTTTTCCTTTTAGATCCTTAGTGCTGTATGTTATTTCAGATGAGTATAGTATATTATGCAATTCTTAATTAGTTCTTTCAATCATGATTTATTAAGTTCACCTTAAAATGGAGATGTGTTACACTACTGTGGAAACTTGAATGACTGGTATTTAGAAATGAAGTTATTAACATAATAGCTGCTATTTATGTGCTGTATCTTTTCATTTAACCTAATCCAGCAGGGCTGTACTTTTGCAAACCCAGTCTTGGTCCAGGAGTTTCTCCTAGACTGATAATCATTTCTCAGCTTTGGTCTTGCTTGTTCTTTTCTTCTTAAAAACTGCTAACCTTGAGTGTTTTCATGAAAATCACAGCACATGATCATTTTGAGACATATTGGACTTGATCAGGGCTTTCAGTTTCCCTGGTTTGAGTGTAATCTTAAACTGTGTTTTTCATGCAACCCCACAGACTGTGTCAGTACTGAAGACCAGTTCAGCCTGATTAAGGCTGGTCTTCTGTTTAGCTATGGGCTTTACTAAAACTCTGACTCTAGAATGATGTTACACTGAACCAAAGATGCATAATTTTTTTTTCTAACTTGAGCTGTTTACTTGGCAGATGACAAACTCTTTTCTAATGCTAGTCTATTTTTTTTGGTAAAAATTGCACTTAATTGTTTTGTTTTCTAAAGCAATGAGGCAATTTGGTGTATTTTTGGTTTTCAGTTAGTGTCATTGAGGCTAATTGTCTTTTAAAAACACAGTTCTAAGGATTTAATGTTGAATTAAATTTGCTTGATGATCAGATGATGTGTTCTGTGTTGTGAAATATTTATTTCAGGTAGTGGTGATTTGATGATTAGGTAGTGCAGCTATGTTGATAGGGTGAATACATTAGTATTAACATCACCCCTGTTCTGGCATCCCTTCATTGGCTTCGTGTAAAATTCAGAATCAACTTTAAGATCTTGCTAATTACATTTAAGGCACTGCATGACCTCGCCCCCAGTTACATTGCTGATCTCCTTGTTCCATATTCGACCTGTCGAACACTTCGATCCTCTAATCTCGGCCTTTTATCCATCCCGCGCTCAAACTTTAAAACAAAAGATGATCAGGCCTTTCCTGTTTTAGCCCCAACTCTCTGGAATCACCTCCCCCAATCTATTAGAGCTGCTGAATCTCTGGACTGTTTTAAGCGGCTTCTAAAAACCCATCTCTTTAGGTAAGCCTTTCTATAGGCCTCATCCACATGTGTGTTTGTCTGTTTTTGTTTGACCTGTTTCTTATTGTTTCTGTGTCATATTGTAATTTTTCCTTTTTTTTTTTTTTCAGTGTTTGATGTTTCTTCTTGTGTGTGAAGCACTTTGTAACGGTGTGTTTTAAAAGGTGCTATATAAATAAAGCTTTACTTACTTACTTACTTTTACACCACCATCAAAGAAACTCACACAACCTGTTTGGGCTCAAGAAATAAACACTTCTATATAGAAACTCCTTCTTGAACAGAAAAATGAAAGCATAACCTATCACATGTATAGCCTATGATCTCACATCAACAATTACATATGGCTCAATATGGGAAAATCTCAAGGAGAGGAAAACATGCACATTCTCAAAATGTGGTGCTGGGAGTAGATCCCCTCCAATATGTACTTTTTTAAAAAAAAGGACTTGCTCCCGCACACATTTTTCTCTGCTTTATTAGTCAACGTTTCGGTCAACAAGGACCTTCATCAGGACATTAACAAGATAAAATGGTGGTGTGTGTTCTTTTAAACACCACCGAATCAATGTGATTGGATGATTGGAAGTGTCTGCCATCCCTATTGGTTGAGGAAGTGACATCATCACATATCCATTGCACCATGGAAAAAAATCAGGAAGAGAAGAGAAGAAACATACATGTCAAACAAAGAACATCAAACATACATCACTATTGAAGGAAAACACTGATAATCTTACCATAAATGATCAGGGCACATGATCATAAGAATATAAAGTTACACATTAAAAACACTGCTTGGGCAAGTTACTAACAGCAACTATATAAATATATCCTCCTGAGACCCAGCCCACTGACATGTGTCCTCTGTAGTGGACATTTTGTCCACATACATATCCTCTTACTCTTTTGACCTACTCTATCAACCCCTGGTGTATTGTAAAGAGGACATAGGATTTCCAATGATATGGCATTTTTTTTTTTTTAATCAATTTGAATGTATTCTTGGATTAATATCACTCTACAGCCATAATCTGTTCATTTTTTAAAGTCTTTTCACACTGAAATAGTCCTATAGTCCACTACAGTGGACAATAAAAATAAAGTTTAACAAGCCTAAATTGTTAAGATTTTCGTTTTAACCCTAAATAGGAAGGAAATCACAAAAAAAAATAATTGGAAGACACTTTTATTAACTCGGTTCCCAGGAGGATACATATGGGAAAATCTCCACATAAACAAACTCTAATGTAAAAAAAAAAAGTTTTCACCTCAAGTCCTCAAACTGGAAATATTACTATGCGCGCTCCTCCTCCTCGACAGAAACGCGTACGTAAGGAAGCACGTTGCTTAAACCACGTGACCGGCTTGGTTGGTTCTGATTGGCTGTCTCAGCTTCACAACGGTGAACAACGGCGCGGTAGGTCACGTGACAGCATCTGCTGCTGCTGCTGGCTGAGCGAAGCGTGTTAGCAGGTAAAAGAGAAACAATTAACACATGTTGTTGTGCTTATTTAGTCGATTTAAAAACACCTTTAACGACTCGGGCGTCTTATATGATAACTTTTACACTAGTTTAAGGAAACACAGGTGGTCAAATCAGAGAAACAGGTCGTCCTTTTCGGTGGATAGCTAACTAGCTCGTTGCTAACTAGCTCGTTGCTAACTAGCCGTTGTGTCCATTGTATGCGGACGGGCCGTTCACATGCCGGGGCAGCTAGTTAGCATGTAGCTAACTAGCTTCATATCTGTCGTAGCTTTAATGGCAGCGGGCCACGCGTTTTTCGACAACTTTTCTCCCCCACACACCGTGTTATATTCCCGGTACGTAGTGTTGGACACTGGTTGTTGTAAATGTGAATGTATCACACGACGTTTGTTCGTTTCAGTTTCGTGTTCGCCTACTGCTGCCAACTTAAGCTACATTTATCCTCCCAATGTTCGCGTAAAGTGACTAATGGTAGCTCGGTTTACACAAAAGGGTACATCGTCGCACTTTGTTTATTTGTTTTGTGGTTGCTATCCGAACAGCAGGCACGTTTAGCGGACATCGGGCAGGTTAATAGATTGTATATTGTCACTGCTGTTCATATTGTGCCAGCATATCATGACGTTTAAAGGTAAGAGTCGTGAGTGTTTCTCACACGGAACAAAGAGGAGCCAGGCTACTGCTAGCTTCGAGCTAACGCTAGTTGACCTAGCTGACGCTAATGTGAATGTTAGCTAATGTGAGGCTCATGTTTCCGCCGAGCTTTCTTGAGACGTTCGCCTAAATAAGGTTAGGATTCAGTTATATCATTTACAATAGCCACTGAAAATATGTATATTTATGTATAGCACTTTGCCTCTGTGTATGAAATGTGCTATATAAATAAACGTGCGTTGCCTAACAGTTGCTACATTATACAGCTGACGTTAGCCGTGCCGTGCTATATATAAGGTTAGGATTCAGTCATCACTTCGGTTAGATCAGTACTGAATCACTGTGCAGAGAACTTCATTTACATTTCCTCACCCCATCCTACTCAGAAAAAAACACTAATAATAATAATACATTTATTTATATAGCACTTCTCAAAACAGATGTTAAAAAGTACTTCACAAGACAATAAAAGCAGATAAATAAAATAAAAGATTGTTATTGCTAAAACAGAACATCACAGAACATATTAATAATAATAATAGAAGTGGTAAAATGGTAGGACAAGTTCATAAAACAAATATACAGTATATATATATATATATATATATACACACATATACACATAAATGTGTATAATCATTAAAACCACTTGGTTCCCAAAAATGGAGAAGGTGGTTGTTATTTATATCATTTCTCAGATGGGAATGAATAAATAAATACACCTACACAACAGATGTAGAGATTATTATACAGCTGTCTACATTAACCGTGCGGTGCTGTCTCACGTCAACAAACATATTGTCAGACAATAATGATCACAGCCTGTGGATCTTATTTGTTGTGTTCACATGCTGACAAGTTGTCAGTTTGTAGTATTATTAGTTAAACCCAGTTAATGTATGTAATATATAATATAACTGGTAGTGTTATTTAATGTATGTCATATAATATAACTGGTATTATTAGTTAAACCCAGTTAATGTATGTCATATAATATAACTGGTAGTATTATTAGTTAAACCCAGTTAATGTATGCAATACATAATATAACCCATGGAAATTGTATGCTTCCTTAGACATTGTTTACTCTGGCATGAAGCCCAAAGTTCCTTTTGTTGTTAGGTTACTTATTACTTTTAATCAAATGCCAGAATGGCTGTTACTATCTGACTTTGGGAAAAGTGTTATAATGTGTACATATTTCATCTAACAGTGACAGGGATAAGCATGCAATAATTAAGAGTGTTTTGTTCAAGATTGATTGTTGTAGTAAAAAAATAGGAAGTAAACATCAGACATTTGCCAAACTTAGAGACGGTCCTTATCCCCAAAACCAACTGCGTTAACCAACATTGAAACAGGAGAAAATGTCCTCAGGAGGGGGGGGAAATACATTAAAAAGGATCACTGTTGCAGTAAAATTAGTTTGAAATTATTGTAAAGTCAAAATATAATTAATCAGAGATAAATTATAATTATTTTGTGTTATAATTCATAATACCCATAACATATGCTGGTGCATACTCACTGTGTTTTTGTGTGGGAGACTGGAGGGAGGGTTGTAAGTTGACACCCGGACGGTCCCCTTTTGGTTGGCTAAATTTAACTCGGGTGGTGGGGGGGCGACAGATGGGGTTATAGTCTTACATGGTATACTTTGACAACAGTGAGTCTCAGTCTGCTCAAATTCAGTTCATTGTATTGGCATAATTTATTATATTTTACTCACAGGTGGATGTCGTTTCACTTTGCCTCTGTCCCCTCTCTCTCTCCCCTACAGATTTTTCTATTTTGTACATACATTGTTTTGTATATACTGTATATGATGACTTCAGTGGCCAGCAATCAAGCCCGGGGGACTCGGGATAAAACGATGCCTACCACCACACAAACAACACAGCCACAGAAACAGATACAGGTGGGTTTTCACCATTGTATGTACAGAGTCGTATCCAGGCCTTATTGTCCTGCTCAATTACAATATAGTCTTTTTTTTTATAATTAGTACTATAAAAGGTTGCCTCACTTAGTTTTGAATTTTATTATACGGATATTGAATGAATGTAAAATGTAATTTCACAATCTTAAAAGGATTTTTAGGTGACCACATCCTACATGGTATACCTTCACTAGGATTGTAGCGTCTTTCATTGAAATAAGTAAATAAAACCAAGTGTCTGTTGGACTGATGTATTGTTTGAATATGAAAAGGAGGCCAGGCTCCATGTGTTCCTGTTGTATTGTTTCTAACTGAACTCCGTTTGTTTACCAGGCAACAGCAGAACAGATTCGTTTAGCCCAAATTATCTACGACAAAAATGATGCTGACTTTGAAGACAAGGTCAAACAGGTAATGTGTTTGTGCATGTACACACATTTAGACAAAATACATTTTCTGGATCCACCAGCATATCTTCTAAGAGTTCTTGGACATTGGGACCCTCCATTGCATCACGCGGTGATCTAACTTAACGACGTGTTTTTGTTTTGCACGCTCACAGCTGATTGAGGTCACTGGGAAAACTCAAGATGAGTGCGTGGTAGCCCTCCATGACTGCAACGAAGATGTAAACAGAGCCATCAATTTTCTGCTGGAGAGCACTTCTGACACAGTAAGAATCTATGTACACATGCACAAACCACATTCACATATACATATTATGCTTGTGTTAATGACTTATGGCAATTTCCCTGGGATTTTGCAGAAACAAAAACACCATGAACTATTTTAATGCAAAGTTTAAATCACAGTATAGGTCTATTTTATTTATGTATTAAGTCAACCTCATTCTCTTGTTTACATCTGTCAGAACTCCTGGGAGACTGTAGGGAAGAAGCGTAGCCTTGGGAAAGAAGGAGGACCCTCAGAGATAAAGGAAAGCAGGGAGAAGAAAGGAGGGGAAAGGGAGGCCAGTCGCGGACGTGGGGCATCCAACAGGAGGGGCAGAGGCATCAGCAGAGGGCGTGAAGGTAAAAAAATGAAGAAATGTTTATCCAGTCTGTGGATTGTGTAGCTGTATGTTCCTTGTCATTCTGTTACAATAGTGTTCTCTGTATTTGATGCATCTTTGACAAGTTTATTTTCGGTCTTATGTTGTTAAAAGTATGCTGAGTATATGGAATTTTCCCCTCAACATTTCTAATTTGCTCAACTTTGATTTCCCAGTGGGTTTAATTAAAAAGGCTCTGAGGCCTTTCTCCCAGTTCAGTATGAATAATATGAGTTTAATGTATTAATTTACCTGTACCTTTGTTTCTTGTTGGATTCTAGGTCGGTTAGAGGAGAATGGGTTTGAGGTGGCTCCTGGAGAGAGAGGGGGAGACCGCGGACGCAGAGGGCGGGGCAGAGGTGAGCAGTACAGAAAATGACACCCCTTTAGTTTATTGAATACGTTGCCAGTTTGTTAGCACGGAGTCCAGAGGTGCAAAGTTGTATCATACAAAGATTATGGAAAAAAAGTGGTTTCTATAGCTACCAGTTACTTTTTCCGAGGCTCTTGTCCCATTAATGTAAAGAGATTTAAAAACATGCAGGTTAAAAACTGAAATGAGTATTTTGAAACTAAATTCAGATTTGGTATACCTATATTTGGTAGAAATTGAAAACATCTGCCTTATAGGTTAATTGCTTGCTTATGTGTCTACTTTTGACAACCCTGCAGTCCATCATTTGCGCATGTCTAAAAATTAAAGAAAATTGTAATATCGTCTGTTTTTTTGGTAACTGCAATCTTTAGATTGGAAATTCTCAGATGTTGTTGTGCATGTTTTGGTGATGTAGCAAGCGACATCTATTTGTGTCTGCAGGCATTTAGAGTATTGCAGCACTCAACATGTGTGGAATGCACTCAGTCCCTGCAGCTGCTTGAGTGTGTGTTTAGTTGGGCGGGGGATGTCTGCGATAGATAAAGAGATTGGAGAGGGTGAAAAGGAGTGGAATCTGGCTTGATTTGAAGGCTTTTTTTTGTAATGACCAGTAATCTAAGAATGGTGAGGTCAATCAAGGCCTGGTTCAGAAGAAATTGTGTCAGATGGCTGGTTATGTTTTAACTTGTAGCTGCTTGTCTTTATGAATAGCTGTTAAATGTCTTAAGTTAAATGTCAACATCAAGACATTCTTTGGACAAAAGCATATCTTTTGGGTTATTTAGACAGCCTGTCTAACGTACACCTCAATGGCCCATGTATGTATGTTTTGACAGCACAGATTTGTGATATCATTCTGGTGTAGTTAACTATTACAATGCACTGTATTATTAGTTTACTTTTTGAGCACAAAACTTAAGAAATGCCAGATTGTAGAACATGATGGAAAAGAAACTTAGACACATGTATGCAGGTATGGTTTGAAACAAAAACAGACAATTATAATATTGTCTAATGCAAACGAAGGTCAATGACTGAAACAACTTTTTTCAGTAACCTTAAAAATGCTTAATGAAGAGTTGAGGCTGAAAGGGACCAGTCAGCAGAGGTCATCTGGTTGTTTTGTGTGTCCTCAGGGGCAGGGGTTCGCGGTAGAGGAAGAGCAGCTGATGTCAACAGGTTCTCCACCCAGGGAATGGGGTAAGAATGTGTGTTTAGTGTAAATCTTGAGCCTGAAGTAGGATGAGGAAGTGGTGATGGTGATTACACGGATATTCCTAAAAAATGTGTGATAAATTAAGTTTCTGGATCTCCTCATTCAGTAGCAACAACGGATGCAATTCTCTTCAATTACACTTATATTCTTGTCTCCTCTTTCCACTCTACTTCTTTCAGCACCTTCAATCCTGCTGACTACTCAGCTAATGCTCGAGCTCGCCAGGAGGCATGGGATGGCAATGAACCTGCTGAGGGAACTGGTAAGGAAAATAATGGAACATAAGATGTCACATTTTGATGCAGTTTCCTATGTTCCCTGTAAAATTGCTTTGTTGAGTCAAATGGTGATGAGTTCACTCCCTATTCTGTAGAGATTTTCAGTGTTGATGATGAATGTGTTTTAGTAGGTTCTGATCAAACATGACTTCTATGGAACGCACTGAGACACTGACTACAGCTGGGTAGAAGATAAAACTAGTTGAGTTTGCAGACAAGCTGTGAACTCCACTCCCATGACTTTACCTTTCATAATCAGAAATAATATATTATATTAATTAAATATATGTCTTCTCAACCTCATCGAGTTCACTTGCACCGAATCAGCAAGATATTCCAAATTCAGGCCACTAGTTGCCAAATGGAAGCAGATTCAAGCAGAAATGGGCAAATTAATCTATACATTGGATTCAAGGGCTTTTAATTGTAGTGTTCTATTAAAGCAGGCAGAGTGCTTTATTTTGTATCACTGCTTGGAGTGGTTAATGGTTACTGAGATGAGTAGGCTCGCTGCAGTAGTCGGTGTTAACGGTGTTCGGGCATACGCTGGTTACATAACTTGCCCACTGCCCCCACCATCGTTTTTTTTTTTATAGAAATAAAACCCATTTGGTTCATTTTTGCGTATCAGTGCCGCGTTCATCAAATAAAAAACTAATTTGTAAAATACTAAGCGTGTTATCAATACATAGTCGGACGAAGGGCGCTACAATTATAAACCGAAAGTGTCTGAGAAGCAGGAGTCAGATTTCACACACATGGGAGGAGAGAGAGTTGACAGACAAGACGACAGCAGAGGATTTTGTGTCAAAGCGAAAAGCAAAGGCACCTGTTTGGCAATATTTTGGATTTAAACCCAATGCAATAAGGAGGACGGAGCGGTCGCAGGCTGTGTGGAAACGTACAGCCCGGCACCGAAAGCTCGACCGGAGAAGTCAGACACACAGCCATCCAATGTTAAAGATCAAAGAAAGCGCTCCACAGATATTGAGCGTCATCTTTTCTTGTAAAATGTCCGGTGTAATCGGTAACACTTATGTTGTCACGAGTTTATTAACCGGTGGGAAAATGTCCTCCCCGTGACATCCCTAACACTAACTTGGCTAACTTTTTTTTTTTTTTTTGGAACATGGGCAGGCAATCCGGAAGACTGGGCATCAGAGGACTGGAATGAGGACGTAAGGTCGCACTTTTATAATGATCTGAAAGGGATTTGCATTAATTTGAGGGCCTACATAGTTTGTTTACTTGGATTGCTTTAAATCTGTACTGGCTTGCCTAATATCTAGTGTTATTTTAGATTATGTCTTGTGACGTTAACTTACTAAATACTATTGGTTAAGAGTCAATGATTTTATGTGATGTAACTATATCAATGTGGTTCTGAATTGTTGTTGATATACAATACCGCACATTTGCCTAAATTAATCTAATGGATGCACTTCCTGTCCTTTTCACAGTTGTCTGAGACCAAAGTATTCACTGCCTCTTCTCCTCAAGCAAACCACATAACACCTGGATCCAAGTAAGCCATCCTGCCCAAAGCCCAGTCAACTTGAAAACTTTTTTATTAATCTGTGCGGTTATCTTCTGCTTATTGACCCTCCTCCCCAAACCCCCCTTTTCTTCCACTCTTCACTCCCCCCACTCCTTCTGCTCTCGTCTTGTGCTTCTCCTCAGTGTTGACCTGGCTAGCTTACTGCCTAAGACTGGAGTGGCTGTAGGGGGTTCTATGGACTCTGACTTGGGGGCGATAGTCGATGGCCCCTCAGCCGAGGATTTGGGCCAAAGCCTGGTGTTTACCAATTCCCACCACAATGGACGCACTGCTACACACAGCTACGCACATGCCACAGCCAACAGCTACGCCCATGCCGCCTCTGCTAGTACCACCTACGCACATGCTGCACTGGTACAGACAGCCACACATATACACACTTACACAAGTGCAAGCATCAACAAATACTTACAGGCATGTTTATGTGCCCACAAATTTAATATATGATATTCATTTCTTGTTTTCTTCTCTCATCCTCCCAGTCCTCAGTCCTGGGTTCTGGTTTTGGGTCCCTGAATGCACCTAAGCCGACACCTGCCTCTGACATTAGGACATCGGAGCAGCTCAATGGGCCTCGGCTTGGTCAGAGAGCAAGTCAGACGTTGGCCACCGCCAGCAACATTAATGTTTCCAAAGATGCAGGGCCACCTCCGATGCAGAACCCTGTTGCTGCCTCCTATCCCTCTTTAGAAATCAAGGCTCAGCGAGTGGAGAACGGCCCCGTTACTGCCCAACACTGTAAGTTTAAATTTCTTAAAGAAAATTACAAATCTAACACAGAAATGTAACACAACAACAGTGCACACTGCAGTACAATAGGTATATAAATATATATTTATCTGCATTCTCTCCAGTGGAGATGAAGCTTCAACCAGAGCCATCAGCGGTGCTCAGCCAGCTGGCTCAGAGGCATCTACAGTCCTCCATACTTCCCATCACTGATCCTCTGGGCCTGTCACATGCTCCACAGGTCCCCACACCGCCAGGTAAAGCTGCAGGACAGTATCATACTATGCCATTAAAGTGAAAAGTTGCTTAGAATACCACATGACATTAGAGCTGCAACTCAAGTTATTATTTTAATAACTGAATATTGATAATTAGCGGATTAATGAGATAAGAAAACCAGAAGCAGTAGAAGTGCTTCATGACCCTCTGAGCTGTTCAATAGCCACAATAAAATAAACTAGAACAAACACTTAAATGCTCCTTTTGCCTTTTTTGTAGACTAACATATTTGAAAAGAAGACTGGTAAGATAATGGCTACAGAGCTGATATCTAAGACAAATATTCAGCACACAATATAGTTGAGGCAGTGTTTTCTCTGCTAAGCATTCAACAGTATCCGTGCTGTAAGATTGTGGCAGTATCAACAGTCTTCATTATGTCTTGCTCTGACAATTATTTCGATCCTAGTGCTGTGATTTTAACGACATTGTCCATCTCCTTCAGGTCATGAGTCCTCCGTCCCTCCTGTAAGAGATGGAGCTTCTCCAGGAGTGAAGTTGCCAGGCATGGAGCCTTCCGTCACAGATCCCCCTCAGCGGCAGCTAAAGACACAGAGACGTAGAGTACCTCCTCCCTCAAAGGTGAGCTCTTCTGATATCTGAACCTTTAATCAGACAAAACAAGTGTAATACCTCCTCGCAAAAATATCAAAAGAGCAATATTACTTGCAGGATGTGGCAGAAACTAAAAGTCTTCAATAATGTATCTGCTCTCACATGCTTGACAAGCCAGCTAGCTAGCTGACTGGCTATGTGGTATGTGTACACCTTAAATAAAAGAGCCCTGTATTAACCATGAGCTGAACAATTATGGCGATGAGTTCACTCCCTATTCTGTAGAGATTTTCAGTGTTGATGATGAATGTGTTTTAGTAGGTTCTGATCAAACATGACTTCTATGGAACGCACTGAGACACTGACTACAGCTGGGTAGAAGATAAAACTAGTTTGCAGACAAGCTGTGAACTCCACTCCCATGACTTTACCTTTCATAATCAGAAATAATATATTATATTAATTAAATATATGTCTTCTCAGATCCCGTCGTCAGCAGTGGAGATGCCGGGCTCAGCAGATATACCTGGCCTGAATGTTCAGTTTGGGGCTCTTGACTTTGGGTCTGAGGCTGGTAGTGGAACGGGAGACATGGCACAGACGGAGTCGGCCAGGGAACAAGCCCCGGCTCATGGCCCTGCTCATGTACCCATGCCTGTCCCTACTGCTGTTCCCACACAGCAGCCACAGAGCAGCCTGTTCTCCAAGCCAGGATCTGTGAGGTATGTGAATTGTTTTGAGTGTTAGGCACAGGTTTGTCTGCTTATGTCATGCATTTGTTATTTTTAATTTGTTCATCTTTCCAGCATGAAATGTTGAGCTATGCAAAAAGCAGAGCACTAAAAGGATCCATGGGCACACAATTTATCAATGAGATAAAAGGGTTTAGAGATTGATGTCTTCATTTTGGCTCAGCTACAGACAGAAACTGCTTGTATGTTTTAAATTAAGCAAGTAATAATTAGGGCTGTCAAATTTAGCGTGATAATAATGTGTTAATGCAAATTCGTTTTAACGCCACTAATTTCTTTAAGGCATTAACGCAACTTGTGATTTTTAGGTTGTAGCAGGCTCATTTTTAAAGCTAGAGTGAAAATACTGGTATCATATGAAACTAAAAAAACCTAAGGAAATTGGTACCAACCATATCATACTAGTTGCCTGGTGGGCTTGAGTTTGCCATGTTATGATTTGAGTATATCTTTTTTTATGCTAAATGCAGTGCCTGTGATGGTTTCTGTACAATTTGTCATTGTTTTGTGTTAATTAATTTCCAATAATAAATATATACATACATTTGTACAAAGCAAGCATATTTGCCCACTCCCATACGAGTTTTAAATACTTGACAAATCTCCCTTTAGGGTACATTTTGAACAGATAAAAAATGATTAATCGTGATTAAATATTTTAACCAATAGTAATAATACATCCCGCATTTACTTCAGTTACATTCTCTATGTTTATTGTATATTCATCCTTATTTCCCCATTTTGCTTTCTCTCTGTCCTGCGAACAGTGAACACATGAGCAGCTTACCCACCTTGCCCGTAGCCGTATCAGATCCCAGCTTCCCCTCACCATCCTTGGGCTTACCCAGCGCCACACCCTCCCCCTCCATGGGTCTTCCCAGTGCAGCCGCTCCACCCTCTTCTACAGCCCCTACCGCAGCCAGCCGCGTGGAGAGCAGTGGTCCAAGGTCCCTGCCACCTCATCTGGGCTACTCTCAGAGTAAAGATGTCCCCTCAGCTGCTACTCTCACAGTGAGGATAAACCTTTTTCTCTATGTGTATAAGGGACCCAAATGAAAAAAGGATGTTGACCACCGCTGACTTCACTGTTATTTCTCGAAAGCTCAATGTCTGCTTAATACTTGACAAATAGCTGGATGATAATACTAAAACTTTGATCTTTTCTCTTCTCATAGAATGGCTACAGTGGCATGAAGACACAGAGCACACAGGACAGTAAGTACACTCAGCAACTGGAGTGGCAATCAAATCCAATATGATGAATATTGATTGTTAAATGCATTCTATAGGAAGTGGGAAGAGTCCTTTCAGTGAAAGTGGAGGAGGTTTGATAAAGACCAGTACAGACTCAACTAGGGTTGGGCAATATGGCAAAATATCAGATCATGTTTTTTTTAAGGTATGATCACGATCCACAATCTTATCACAATTTTTTTTCATGCTGGTTTTAAAGACAATTTTGCAAGTTACTGAACATTACAACCAAACTAATTTCCCCATTAAAAAAATATATATATTTATATCGATATAGATATCTATATAGATATATATCCATATAAGCTAATAAAACATAAGGAAAAAGAATAACAGATCATTAAGGCCAAACAGATTTTAATCAAATGTGCAATTCTGCAAGGTATGAACATTCAACAAGAATTTTGACCTGGTTTGAACTTTTGCATAAATCCCATCCCAAAATGAACATTGGTTTCAAAAGGTAAACCACAACACTCAAGTAAAGTGCACTCTTGCTACATAACATTAAAGGAACTCAATTTGGAATTTTAAATCAGGTAGCTTATTAGACACAGATCCACAGGTGGAATATAGACAGCCGTAATAATTACTACTGTCAGCTCTCTCGGCAGATAGAAGGGTCGACACATAACTGACAGAGCCTCTAAATCAGGGGAACAGTGACTCAGTGATTCGGCTGTTTGTGCACCAGCCATTATGCACATAAATACAGAGTCCTCCCCCTTTGCTCTTACCAGAGTCTTAGCTTTGGTTCAGGCGGTGGATTGTGTGGCCTGCTAGCTGCACCGCAGCATCAGGTATCAGCGGGTGAAGCCAGGTCTCGGTTATTAACATCACGCAGCAGTCCGTGGCAGACTTGTAAGCTGCCATCTGTAGCTCCAATTCGTCCATTTTTTTTGTGAAGAAAGGTGCTTGGTAGCAGTGGTTTGTGTGGATGCTTCTTTAGCCTAGCCAGCAGCCCTGCCCAGCATTCTCGTTTCTGCTTCCTCTCTCTATTCGCTTCTCGGAGCCGATAACAATCCACATAGACCCCGGTGATCTGGAGATGTCCGCCAGTATGTTGTGCGTCCTTTAAAAGTCACTTGTAACGGCGGTACTGTGCCTTAATCCGACGTTGATTTTAAGTCTTGACAACTATACACATGCTTTGCCTGACAAAACTCGACAAGCAAATCCAGCATACACACAAATAAGCACCAAACTAGGAAGTGAAGAGCCGCTGCACTGACACGCGCCGCCATCTTGAAACTACCAGCAACTGCTAGAATGTACACTGTCGCACGGTTCTACGATCTTGCTGTAAATGCAGATCATAGACATTTTAATTGTTCACGATCTAATATCGTCATATCGCACACCCCTAGACTCAACCCATATTTCTCATCCAACTTTGTTTTTTTTATTGTTTCATTCTTTTATTTCTCCCCTCAGAATCAGTTAGTAACGTCAACAGAGATTTACACCAAATTAATCTGTTATTTATCTTTTCAACCAGCTACATCATCGTCTAGAACAGTGATAACTGAGTCTCCAGTTATGACGAGTGACGGTGGCCACCACATCCCCTCCCCTGCCGTTACACCTTCCCACTCAACATCCATCTCTTCGCTCAGCAGGTACGGGTTGGTTCGGACACATCGTGGCATTTTATTTTGCACATTGATTCATTTTTTGTGTTTCCCCTCTTTGTCTGGAGATAATGATGTTTTACAAGCACATATCTTAATCTATTTATGTGGACATATCTTTCACTGAATCTCCAATCTTCATGCTCATGTTTCCTGGGTAAAGTACTTTATTTGCTGCATCAGATTTTAGCAGGCTGACAGAATCATCTTACTCTCTTTCTAGTCACGTGACCAGTACTCACTCATCTGGATCGGCCCTCGCCACAAGCTCCTCCCTCACTGTAAGTGTGTTTTTATGCTTACACATAGACACTGGATTACTTTAACATCACTCTGCAGTTGTGTTAATAAAAGAATGTGGCATATTGGCTGAAAAATGTAGCACTCAGTTATTGTGCAGTTGGCTTATTTGAGTGCAGGACATAAAGCCACATGGTTTTATTTATGAAGACATTCATGCCTTGACCTACAAAACAGTTGCTGTTTCTCTTCTCACACAACCTTTCTGCTCTTGTCGTATTACTCCAGATAAGTAATGAGGACAGCAGTAGCGGCAACCTCCATGCCTATTCATTGTCGTCATCCAGCCAAGCTGTCAATTCCAGTCCTTCAGCTCCCCTGGCTGTCAGTAGCTCAATCTCCAATGGTCTGCACCAATCTGGAGCACCGGGATTAACTCCTAATGGCACAAATGCCACACTGTTAGCTGCAGGCAACCGCACAGCACCCCTGCTCAACACCACCTCTGGTAGGCTCTTAGGTCGATACAGGAATCACACCAACGTAACACACAAACTTATGTACAAAAGATTCTTTGAAATAAAAAATGTAGTCTTCAAATACAATTCCTCTTATCAGGCTGTTTTCACACTACTAAGATCTATACAACTTTATGTAAATTATGTATAAATCATAGAAATAGAAGTTTGCTCTGGTCATTTGACTAGTTCAGAAGAAAAATGGCAATTATTGTTTGTTATGGTGACACACACGCTAAGCCAGCAGCGGAGGTAGTCAGAGAACCGAATCAACGTCTGTTAAGGGCAGTTCATACTTTCCTACTTAAATGGAACAGCCGGCATGGCGGGACCATTCGCACACACACACTAGACGCCGCTAAAACAACAGGTTTTAGTCCAGTGAGTCAGCGACTTTCTGAAAGTTGGTTTATACGGAAGTTAGCCCGCTACAAAGGTCGTAATGGTAACAGTTCACATAACAATGGCCGCCCTCTGACCATCCTGCTACGTTGATTTAAATGACTGTTTTTATTACTATTTCTGTGGTGCAAATATAACTCACAAGATAATTACTTAATGTGCATCATTTCTGTCAAGTAAAAATCATTTTTTCTCCTCTTTGCCAGGTAAAGCTCCTCCCAACTTGGCCCAAGGTGTGCCACCTCTCCTGGCCAACCAGTACATCATGGGCCCTGGTGGCTTGCTACCTGCTTACCCGGTAACTATACACTTACCTTATCATTTTTTATTTACTTGTTTGTGTATTAATTAAGTCCTTCGGTTTTTTAAAAAAGGAAGAAGGGTTGTGTCACTAAGCATCTTCATGCTGTCATTAATCTATTTGTAAGGTTTCATGTACACCTTAAATAAAAGAGTTCTGTATTAATCAAGAGTTGAACAATTATGGCAGTGAGGTCACTCCCTATCTCTGTAGGGAGTTTCAGTGTTGATGATGATTGTGTTTTAGTAGGTTCTGATTAACATGACGTCTATGGAACGCACTGAGACACTGAATAAAGCTGGGTAGAGTTTGCACGCAACAGTGAGGTTTAGTAGAGACTCCAACATGGTACTAAATTATCATCAATTCTTCTCACCCATTGTCTTTTTTTCAACAGCAGATCTATGGATACGAGGACTTGCAAATGCTGCAGTCTCGCCTTCCTATGGTGAGTCTTATTCTGCCCTGTCCCCTGCTGCATATTACTGTGCTTCTAGTATTTTTGTAAATCAGCAGTGGGCTTTCAAATGTGTTTCCCTGTATATTACATTCCTGCTACCTTTACTAAAGTAACCGCTCAAAATATGTATCCTCTCTTCTATTGCATGGCAATATCACCAAATTCCCGAAGTAACAGTCTGAGATGTACGTTTGGCAATTTAATTATTATTTTTCTCCTCCTACACAGGATTATTATGGTGTAACATTCCCTGGTACTGCGGCTGCTATGCCTGGGAGAGAGAGCCTGGCCAATAATCCATATACTGGTAAGTAAAATTTGATGTTTCTGAATTGATATGTCTACTGCATCCTGTTTCAAGATTGTCTCGTAGCTCACACTGAACAACTGATGCAATTACTCCGTTTCATGAAATTATACATCCTTCTGTTTTCCACTTTTGATTTAATTTTTGCACTTCAGAATATTAAATTTAGCATAATTGATTATATCAACATGGAGATTTTGACCGATCAGGGACTGTGACAAAGTACTTAGTTGTTCTTAATCTGGTGGCTTCTTTGCCAATCCATGTTGTCTGTTCAACAGACAGGCAAAGGAATTTTAGATTTATTGTTTCACCTTCAATTTTGTCTTCTCTGCCGTCATTTTCTGTCCAGGTGAAGCGACAAAGTTTGGCAGGAATGATTCATCATCTCCAGCTCCCCCAACGAGCCTGTCTACAGCCGGGGTGCAGTCACAGCCCCAGCAGGCTCAGCAGGCAGGAAACCAGGGCCAAGGCCAGGGGCAGGGTCAGCAAACACAGAACCAGGCGTTCCTCAATCCCCCTCTGCCCCCTGGCTACGGATACACTGGTAAGGAAAAGTAAAATTATGTTTAATGATGAGGATGTCAACCCATCCACGCACTCAGCATTTACTCCTAATGCAAATTTCAGCTTTGGCTACCGTCTCCCCTTTTGTTATTTTTGGATTCTTGTTTAAATGTTTATAAGGAGTCTGTTGAGTATTTCAAAAAGAAAGGGAATTCTTAAAATTTAACAGATTTCTGCCAGTACAGCCCAAATCTTTACAATTATTTTTCAATTAAACACAAGTGATAAGTGATTTTTACTAGGGATGTGTGCGGTTAGTCAACTAGTCAATTAAACGTTGCTACCCGCGCTAGTCCGCTCGGCACCAGAAATACTAGTCGATTAAACTTGTTATTTTATTAATGTGCGCATTTAAATTACATATTGACGCATGCTGACTCAGCTGTTGCTGCGGCCCTCGGCTCTGATCTGAACTCATCAGCTGCTCCTGACTCACTTCCAACCCGCTGCGTTCTCCTGGCCCACACCTGCCACCACCTCCTTTTTCCAAAATAGCGGCTGGGTTCAGCAGTCGGTGTGGTTCTCTCCTAGTCAACCGGATTGGCTAGCAGATAGGGCTGTATCAAATGTAATTTCTTTTATTGCGAAGCTTTGATTCAGGCTTTCGAATGAAGCTTCGAATGTCGTCATTAATACAGGTGCGTGCGAGAGAATAAAAAGGTTTTTTGAAAAGCGGCAACAATTATGGATTGAAGCAGAATCTTTCATTATATAAAAACGTGTTAATTTTGGAAATGATTACATCTATATTTTTTCAATAAATTGACTCTTGGACTGAGTACTGACAATTAACGTTAGAGACTATTGAGGGCTGAGTGCCGCGTCGCTGGCTCTGTGTTTGAGAGCTAAAGGGAAGGGAAGATGGAACTTAATAATACTTGCGCACGAAGATACTAATGGTAGCCTATAAGCGATGCCAATCTATGACTCCTCTTAGACCACAGTCCCCGCTGGCGTTTCATCGAATATTACACCACACACCGGGTTTGTGAGACGCATTCCTAACCGGACGACTGGAGCGGACACTGTGGACATAAGGATTTCAGCGGCATTCAAAATACAATTTGGTTATTGAAAGAAGTGATTAACAATTTAAAATGGCTCTTATATACAATGTTTAACCTTATAGATTAAATTGTGATCCATTTTGACTGTTTTCTGAGTGTTTTCTTACTTTTAGACTAGTCAACTAGTCTAAGTTTAAATTTCCATTTAAACGTTAGGGAAATTAGTAGTTAAGAGCATCCCTAATATTTAGATAAATGTTAATGTAGACATAAAGTCAATTTGCACTTGTGTAGACGGTATTAATGTAACACTGCTATACACAAAGACAGTTGCCTAGCAATCTGCTTTCATTGCTCTTTTTGTGTTTCCCCTCTTTGTCTGGAGATAATGATGTTTTACAAGCACATATCTTAATCCTTTTATGTGGATATATCTTTCACTGAATCTCCAATCCTACTGCTCATGTTTCCTGGGTCAAGTACTTCAGTTGCTTTATCAGATTTAAGCAGGCTGACAGAATCTAACTTGCCATTTTGCAGGTCTGCCGTACTATGCTGGTATGCCGGGGGTTCCCTCAGCCTTCCAGTATGGCCCCACCGTCTTTGTGCCTCCTGCTTCGGCCAAGCAACCTGCAATGGGCCTGGCCAACCCCTCCAATCAGTATCACCAACAGCATCAGCCCAATTACGGACAGCATGCATATGGCGCAGGTAAGAACTGGACAAAACAAGAAGGCTGTCTGACGGTCACTGCTCTGACTGATGTTGTTTTCTGAAAATTAACACAGCACTTTTTTTTCAGTCAAGTGATCAAAAGTTTCCATGTGAAGATTATATCAATTAGTTTTAATTCAGCTTTTGAATTGAGATAATGGACTTGAGCCTGTGTGTGTCTATTGAACTATGACAGCACAGGTTTATCTTAAATTATTACTGCCTAACTATCACATTACCTCAAACTGTCATGGCAACTTGCCACGAAAAGTAGTTTTTATTTTATTATTTTTAATTTAACCAGGAGAGTTCTCCCACTTGAGGAGGTTACTTGATCGACTTCAACAGTTGGACTAGTTATGGTGACATTAGAGGGTTATCTGGCCAGTCACTTCTGTCTGATGTGTTTTGATGCCCAAATGTACACAAGCTACTGTCTTCTTGTGAAGTTTGCCAGGAATGACTCTTTGTAATCCATAATGGCAACAGTTTGGTACAGCTGTGTTTTATGAGTTCATGTATTGTGAGGGATACGGGGTGCGTGTACGGAGACCTCAGCATAAATTAAGTGTGGAGAGTGTAAACGGAGAAGAAGAGAATTCACTTTCCAACCCTTTATACATGTGCACTAAATGCTGCATGCATGTGTGGAATCGGGCCTGTGTGTGTTTTTGCTTGTGCTGCATGCATAGCTCAAACCCCCCGCTGAAGTTGGACACGGCTCAATATAGACACAGCTGCCATTTTAGTCAGGTTACCTTACTGCCTCTCTCTCCCCTGCCCCCCCTCTCTTTTCTCTTCCCATCCTCTTTCCTCTTCCTCTTCATCTCTTCACCTTATCTGTTTCCCGTCTTTCTCTTCTTACCCCTTATCTCTCCTTTGCTCGCTCTGCCTCCTCTCTTCTTCTGTACTCCTCCTCCTCCTCCTTCAGCCTTTGATGACCTGTCTCAAGCCCACGGTGGGGAGTACAGTAAGGGAGGGTACGGAGGCTCTGCCCAGTCACAGGCCAAGTCAGCGGGCAGCGGCCCTGGGAAAGGTACACACACAACACGTGCGCACACTTTAACAACACAGTCAAAGTCAGCGGGCATTTCCCTGTGGGAAAAACGGATGTACTCACAATTGCAGATGATTCTACAGTCAAGAGTGTTCTGGAGGAAGGTGTGTATCTGCACGTGTGTGATTGCACTTTGATGTGCACATAAATGGATAGATGCAAAAGGGAGACAAAGTGAGAAACATGCCACTGCGCCTCCTCACTTAATATGCTTCTTCCTACTGGCTGGCCCCCCTCCTACTAACAGTGGAAATGAACAATCAGTGCTTCATATTCAATTCAATCATCAGTGAAGTGACACAGTTGTACTTTTTCCCCCTTAACCCCTTTACTTTCCTCTCTTCTCTATTGTTTTCTTCCTCCCTTTTTTGCATTCCTCCCTT
The DNA here is from genome assembly GCF_043250625.1 of Sebastes fasciatus. Taxonomy (NCBI): domain Eukaryota; kingdom Metazoa; phylum Chordata; class Actinopteri; order Perciformes; family Sebastidae; genus Sebastes; species Sebastes fasciatus. The sequence goes on along the minus strand of NC_133800.1, from coordinate 15,528,285 downwards.
CCCTCTTACATTCCAACCTTTTCCCTCCTTCCTACTCCCTCCTTCTCATTCTCCTCTCAGCACCAGGGCTGTCGGGGTCAGGCACCGGTGGAGGAGTACCGGACATGGGAGGTTCAATCTACAGCAAAACTCAGGTGAGTGACTTGCTGTCCTGTCGTACGCCTGTGTTAAGGTCAAGGCTTAACGCTTTTGTTTGTTAAGTTTGGATACAAAAACATTTTTGCATAGGCTAGAGATTTTTTATGGAACACTAAGTGGAATTGGCATTTAATTTATTTTACTTGATCAAGTTGACCTGTATTAGCTATTTTAACCTCTTGCGTCTTCTCTCGGTTCTCCTCAGTCATTTGACAAGCAGGGCTTCCACACGGGGACACCGCCTCCCTTCAGCCTGCCTTCAGCGCTGGGGGGAACAGGGCCCCTGAACCCTGGGGGTGCTCCTGGCTACGCCCCTGCTCCCTTCCTGCACATCCTGCCACCGCACCAACAGCCCCACTCCCAGCTGCTGCACCATCACCTCACACAGGACGGACAGGTAAACTGAAGTGTCTATGCGTACATCACATTCTGCCCACCCAGGGTTTCTCAACACAAGTTTGCATCATTAGAAGTGTTTTGTAAATCTGGGTGTTTTATCTGTGATTGTGAGCCACACAACATTACTATTCCAGCCAGGAATACAACACTACTGCAAACTCCTCCCTGATGGTTCCCATGCCCTTAAAGTACTACCCAGGGGACAGATATTTTCAAGGGGCAGGGACCAAAACTGTATCTGTAGTTTCTTGTGGGTTGTGCTGGTGAAGTTTAGTCCCTCCAGCTAGAAATGGCTAATAAACATCATGGGAAATTAAATAAACCTGTTGGGTAGTTGCGTTGTCTTAAACGTCATTGACTGAATGGACTCTTTTCTCTGCAGGGTGGTCCTGGTCAGCGCAGTCAGTCCAGCAGCATGCAGCAGAAAAACCAAGGCAACAAGTCCAGCTACGGCACCTCCCCCTACTGGGCCAACTGAGGAATGCTTCCCACTCCCCCAAAAGGCTGTGTGTGTGCGCGTGTGTGTATAGCTAAAATATAAAATGGAAAGACATACTACCCTCACAATGAGCAACTTGGGCCTCTGTGCCCCGCTCCCCCCACCTCCACAAGTCCTCATAAGTCTTTTGGGTTCTCTCTTCCCCCCCCCTTTTCAAAATTGGTTGTACATGTAAGATATTTATGTATGTATTTATATATATATACTGTATATGTAATAGTAGAACATGAAATGTGGTTGCTGCATTTTATTTTTGAAGGACTTTTTGTTTACTTTTTTCAAAACTGCAGGAAAAGATGTTACATTAAGGCAGAATGAGATGATGATGGTGAGAGCGAGTGAAGTGAGGAGAAATGATCTAAAACTTCCTGTAAGAAAAAGGAAAAGGAGAGAGCTATAGCACTGATTTGCGTATGAGGACATTTCAGATGGGGGTGGGGTTTATAATAACTAACTGCATCTGTCGTCTTTTTTTTCTTTTTTTATACATAACTTCTTGAATGACCAGGCTCGTCCCCCAGACTTCATTTTGTAGCTTCCTGTCTTTCCCTTCCTGCCTCTCTCCCTCCCTTCTGGAGGGCTGCCGACTCTCCTCTGTCAACACCTTCCCTTTAAAGACAGACCTGCCCATCTAAATTTTATATTTTAATTTAATTTTAACCCTGATTTCCCTCGAAATAAAAGTTCTGAGCAGTTGGAAATCTGACTTCGGAGGTTTTTTTTGTATATGTGTGTGCGCATGTGCTGTTTTTTTCACATGGCTTTTCCTAGACCGTTGGATTTGCAAACCGGAGTTTTCTTTCATTATGCAAAGTCAGAGAGATGGCCAATAATCATACAGAAACTTAGAGCAATTTCTGTCCATCATAGGAAAGCCCCTTGCCCAACGTTTTCACATTCACTCAACCATTAAGAACCGTTTGAAACAAAAATTTTTTTAAAAATTAAATATTTTATTCAAATTTCAGTATTGTATGTGTATATGGTTATATGGAAACTATCATTATGGGTGTCTGTGGTTATGTAAAACTTCAATTATAGTCATCTTAGCCAAAATATTTTGGTATGCATATGTCAGTCATTAGTGAAATTAAGATCATGACAATATCGATAATCGGATGTGACAAAACACCTCAGTTATTTTCATTTCCTAATTTCTAGTCAAAATGTAAACATGTATATTGCACTCAAACCAAATCTGCAACTTATATTTCTGTTGCTGCTGGCAAAACATCACATTCTCCACCTTCTGCGATTGATAAATTAGTAATTATCAGCACAAACGTATGGTTGACAGTTGGCAGAGGTTGGGCTCATCCTTGTGTTGGAAAATGCGATAAGTACCTGCAGATTTGTTCTCAAGGTTATCTGATAGTTGTGGGGTTGTATTTTTGATCTGTTGACTGGTTTACAGGGTATGTCGATTAATATGAGCAAATAGGATGGCAGTTAAGTAATTTGATTTAATTTGTATCACTACAGCTCATTAATCGAATAATAAAATAGTTTTTATTTCAAATCGTTAACTTGTGAGGTCCTGCTGTAAATTTGCAAAGTTGTGTGAAATTAATCAAAAACCCTATTTTCCAAAAGAATAGTTCCCTGAAACTGAAATGAGCATTTTCTATAAACTGGTTGCTGTAACGGTGTTCTCTGTAATAGTCTTTTAAGCCAGTTGGCCATATGGTAACCCAGCTTGAGACACAGGTGGCTCCATCATAAGACACTTCCTTTTCCCATGAAATGCATATTCTATGATTGCTATTAATAGAAAAAAAAAAATGCAACTACAAAATCAAAGGAAGGAAGATTAAGCTGTATATTATAAATATATTACAAATTGATTTGTTCCTTTGCTCAGCGCAAACTTTTAGGTTAAATATGAAAAGACGAAACAGGACAGTTGGAGAATGTGATTGTTCTAAGTTCCAATAGTAATTCAACACAATCAATAATTATGCGGTCATGCAGAACAAATGTGAATAGATGTGGAAAATCACCTGCTTTGGATTGTCACAGCCCCATTTGCTATTTTGAGAGAAGCAGTAATGCAGGATGCAGAGTGAGTTCTAGGAGGAAATGTTAAACTGTTCAGGAACTAGAGAGCCTTGTTTGTCTGCACCTCATCCAATCAGTCCCAGGACTGACAAGACATCGTGGCAATGTGATCATTTATATTTAGCCTCTTGAATCCTAGGCGTCTGTCTCAGACCCTTGCTTGAAAATGACATGCCCAAATTGAATAGAGTGTTTCTCTGCAACTACAATGTCTATTTGAATAATCTTGGTATCACAATAAAGGTAACACTTGTGAGGTTTCTGCAGAGCATCTTTATATACTGTATGTTATGGGTCAAAGTAAACAAAGATGGAACGCAGCATAAATGAAAGATTTAATTTTCGCATAACAAAACCGTACACATTTAGAGTGAATATCCCTTTGGAATGATGCAGCTGCAGCCCGAGCAAACCATTACACAACATCTGAACGTTACCTGTGTACAGAATGATGCTAATAAAGTGAAGCAGAGCAAATTTGGAGATGTTTTAGTAGATGCACGTAAAGGTGGAATCTTCAAATTGACCATTTGGGTACCATGGCAATGGTATTTGAATTTTTTTTCAGGTAACTGTAAAACTCATTTAATTGTTATATATCAATCTATCAGACATGTTCCCATTCAAAGAAAACCATAACCCATTGATCTGTTTGACCAGCTAATGCGTCCAGGCCAATGCCTTTATGATGAGTGCAGTACCATGATTCATTCACCAGATGGACACATAAACTGCGATTTTGGGCGAGAAACACGTTATATACATTTTTGTTATAATTGCTTTTTAGTCTTTGCAATTAATTGTTGTAACTTTATTTATTTTTTATTTTATTTCTATGGTTAAAAAGGTCACCATTAAATACAATGAAATCGTTTGACAAGTGGAAAAAAATAAACTTGGATCATATAGTCCTTCCTATCCAAAGTTCACACACATGCATCCCCAATGATACCAAGGTATTACACAGGTTCTTTACGGAATATTTGATCAGTGTTGCGCGATCAAAATACTTATGAAATATAATAGATACAATGTTAAAATGAGCGATGAATTAGTTGACGAGTTGAAAGTTTCAGTTACTTTGCTTTAAAATGCAATTCTTTCACTAATCATTGCATAGTGAGGGAAATATTGTACTCAGAGCACAGTTGATGTGTTCAGGAACAGATGAAGAGTAATTCTTCTCCACCTGTAAAAGTGTAAAGACAGAAGATTAAGACATGAACATGAAAACATTGACATAATTCAACAGCAATCTCCTGTGTGTAATGTTATCAGTCACCACTAGATGGCAATGTATAGCTATGTGTTATGAAGTCAATTGCTGGATCCATACCAGACACAGGAGCACTTTTTTGACACAGGAGGCCAGACCAGGTGGGTCACAGCTCGCAGGTACATAGAAAACTAACCCTTTTATTTAGAAGATATCCTTCCATATTTATAATGCATAACATTGGGCCTCGGCACTGATTAAATGCACAGTTGTGAGTTATATTTGAGACATGAGAAGATTGAACAAACCTAGTAAGCACAGGCAATTAGCATGGAGATTAGAATCCACATTCCTCATGGATGCTGGAGACCAAACTTTTACTCGGCTATACCACTCTCTCTGTCTCCCCCTTCTTCCATCTCTCTCCACAGAGTGTGTAGGGTGTGTGTGCCCCCAGAATAGCCTGTATAACATTGGTATGTGGCTGACAAAGGAGAGGGTGAAGAGAAGAGGGGAACCGAGGTGATTGGAGGATGAGATGCCGAGCAGAGAGTATGGAACGTGTGAGTGGCAGGTGCTATTGTAGCCTAAGTGCAGGAGCCTACAGCTACAAGGTCAAAGGTCAAAGTGAAGTTGAAAGGTCAACCTTAACTCCCAGGAAGCCCACCCAGTGAGAGGTACAGATAAGGGGGGTCAGAGAGAGCGATGAGCCCGAGGAAATAACTGAAGGAACAGAAAGGTACATGAAGGAAAGAAAAGACAAGATGCAGCGTAGGTCAAATTAAAAAACTTGAACCAAAGACAGGCTTTCTAAAGAAATGTACAGATCAAGATTCATTAAAAAAAGAAGATGCGGGTAACATCTGGAGAGGAAAGCAAAGCAAATGATTGAACAGGGAAGCAAAGGCCATCGTGAGTAAACATGGAGACATTAGAGAGATGTGGAGGAGCAGGATAATCGCAGGATGCACTTGAATGTAAGAGGCGCACACATATGTTTGACAACACCCCTGTCTTGATGGGATGAGAAAATCACGTGGGAGGTTCTCTCCTAGAGATGTTGGGCTTAATACTGAATGAACAAATTAGCTGCGTCCTCCGTGAATAAAGCAAGTTGGCTGCAGTTTCCTATTGGAGCCTTCCATTGTGTTGTATCTTGGGGGTTGTGTGGTGTTTTTTTTAAAAGTTGTGTTTGGCCTAAACACGCGATGCGCTCTGTTATTTCATTGAAGAGGCACAGGAATGCACGCAGGAATGCCCCTCAATCTGTTTGTTGACACTCATGACCGATCCGCTCTCAGATGTCGACAAAGACGTCTTGTTGGGGTTCACTCGGTTCACTCCCTGGAGGAACTCGGGGAGCTGTGACGCTGTCACGCAGGATATCGCGACATTTTAGACCTGAATGGAAATCGGGGGCCTCGGTTCTCAAGGTGGCCTCGTGACCTGGGTACTTGATTTGGATACTCAAATCAATTTCTGCTGTTTTTTGTCTCCTCTCCTTTTATTCTTTAAATTACAAGCCCCTCCATCCGGCTGAATGGAGAACGATCACTGGGTGTTTCTTTTTTTTCCCTTTACTCCCCTTTCATCTCCATCTGGGGAACCATGAGATGTTCTTGTCCCCCCGCTTGTTGTGAGATGTGACAGCGGGGTCCATTCAGCGAGAAATTGGCTGCAATTAGTGCAATTATGCTGATTTTCACTTGTGTCCCATGCAGAACAGAACAGAGTTTTCGCTGTGCAGAGAGACATCCCCAGGAAACTGCTGCAAAACAAAAACCCATCAATCAACAAAGGCCTTGAATGAAAGGCTCAACTGCAGATAATACCGGACACATTCCATAATGACAGCGTTTAGTCAGCTGTGACCTGTGTTGCGATGAGGGGCATGACATTTAGAGCTTGACTGATTAAGGGGGATATGCAGTAAAGCCAGTATGAAGGGCAGAAGGACGGGTGGTTGACGCGTAACACAGGCATACAGTTAGGTTATCTGTGAGGTTAGTTCAGCTCATGTCCAGGGATTTAGCCGTCTTAATCTAATTTACCCACTTTTATGCAAGATACATCACAAGATCAATTCATACTATCTACCAGTCACAACAACAAAAAGAATCATCAAACTGATATATAAATGTCATGTTTTTTTAAATATATATAATTGTTTTTTTTCTGTGTCTGTTTCCCATTGGATGATGGCTGACCCAACTTTACATTGGTATGTCTATGTCAATATTGCCCGGGAGACTGACAAGGCATGCATTCAACATATGATTTCAAGGTGTGGGACGGGAGAGCTAAATGTAATGCATCCACTTGATAACTGGTGGACTTTTTAAAGTGACATTTTAAACACCACTACCATTCATGAGCAGCAGTTTGTATCAGCTATAGCAATGTGACACACTAGTAAACACATAAACATCTCAGGGTCAATCTTCACTTGGATGAATAATAGAACAAACTCAATGAGCCTCAGTTGTCCTTGGATACTGACACATGGATATATAAGTTGAATACAACACAAATCTGATATCAGGAAGATCTCGTACAGCATGCATAGACACAGTCACACCAAAAACTAAAGTAACATAAGATTCACTCAGCCTAAATGCAGGATGTCCCACGTCATACAGAATCACGTGAGCACACTACCTTGGAGAAAGCAAAACAGTGTTGTGTCTAACCCTTGGTTCAGACTGTTGGAATCAGGGGTATCTACAAGGTCCTCATCCTATCAGACACCCAGAGCCTCCTCACATAAGGCATGCCAAGTGTGAAGGACTCTGAGGACTTTCAAAATACCAACAGAGGACAATGAACAACTCATACATTCCTTCAGGTCTAAGGTCTAATACATTTATTTCCCGACACTCACTGACTCACTGGTTACAACACAGCTGTGTCTTTAAAGCAATGCAGAGGCCAATTTTCACTGGAATTGTCTCACTGACTATGTTTACATGCACAAAATAGTCAGATTTTTGCCCTAATTCAGAAAAGGACAACATTGCTACTAACTATATAGTCATTGTCTACAAACAAAACTCCACAAAATGTAAAAGATACCATAATTGTTTTTAAAAAAGCTACATATTTTCGAGATGTATTTATAGCAAACCATACACATTATTAGAAGTGTAGCACATGTTTAATGTCCCACCCAATGTTTAATCATCTCAACGTGTTTGATTAATAAACTGTGTTTTTCTTCTTTTACACAGTTTGTTTTGGCAGTATTATTTCTGATTAATAGTGTGGTCAATGAAGAAATAATCCATTTTAACCCTTAGACCTGGGTTAAAGTGGCTGTAGGCAGAATGGTTTTGGCATCATTGGGCAAAGATTCTATAACAACATATATTCAGCATATTTTAATTCAAGTGTTCTGAGAGGAAACTAGACTTCTGCACCTCCTCATGGCTCTGTTTTCAGGCTTTAAATAATCTAGCCCGTGACTGGAGACTTTGGCCAATCACAGGTCATTTCAGAGAGAGAGGGAATTTCTGTTGGCTGTTCATTCAACAGATGCAGCTGTCAATCACTCGCAAACTCCAATCAAACGGTCAAACTAGGCAATGCTGATCAAATATTAATTCATATTCTGTTACTGTAATGCCTATTTCTATGAGAAAGTTTTCTCTGGCTGGTGGGCGGTGCTAGGTATTTCCTCAACAGATCTCAACATGGCTGCCAGGTCACAAACTTTCTCATTTTTACAGCTAAACAGTACACTACCAGATGTTTCTGAAAACATTTGAGGTGAGAAAATAGACATTAAAGTAACAGAATATTGATTCATATTTGATCAGCGCTGCCTGGTTTGACCGTTTGATCAAAGTCCGCAAGTGATTGACAGCTGCTCAGAGACGGCAAAGCTCCAGCTCGGCTCTGATTGCTTGTTTTCCTCCGGTCTGTGAAATCTTACAGATGCCGCTCCATTTCTACCCACTGCTGCTTTCAATAGGGTCAGAGCAGGGCCGGGGTTAAACACAGGGGGTCAGGGTTATGGTTATAGCTATTCTGTAGAAATGCACCGATCTACAGATTCAACCATATTGTAACTTGACATGAAACATGTTAATTGTGGAAAACACACATTGTTTTAGATCATTGTTTCTTTTGTACGTTCAATTAATCAAAATGAAGAATCATTACTTCTGGAAGGAGATTTCAGAGTCTGAGGTGTAGGACATCCCGCCTCAGGAACAGCACGTACCCTGATGCTATTAGGCACCTAAACTCTAATGCATAGGCTCTTTGCAGAAGGAATTGCGCTCCAGCCAACACGCACTTAGGAATGTTTTGCACTAGACACTTTAGGGGAAGATGCAATAGCACAAGGCTCTTCACAGTATTTTAGCATTTAAGTCTGAATGATTGTATAAATGTAGGTGGTTGTCTCCTATGTACACTATGTTTTTTACATGTGTGTGCTTTTGTTGTTTGTCTTCTGTTTTTAATGAGCACTGCACCGAAAAAAATTCCAATCAACTGTGGGTTGACATGGCAATAAAAGTATTGATTGATTGATTGATTGATTGATTGGTTCTTTAGTCTAACTAGGATAACTTCCAGACAGTTTAAAGGGACTGTTTGTAACTTTTTACAGGTACAAATCTACCGGGTCGGGATCCCATGCGCGCTCGCGTGTGGCCGGAGTCTCTGCTCCACTGCCGGCTTGCCTTCACTCACACACCGCACGTGTTCTCCCTGTCTCGCTGTCTCGCTCCACCTCTACACGTGCATGCGCGCTCACTCCACACTGCAGAAGAGTTAGTTTAGCTCTGAGAATATCTAGTGAATGTACAGTGGACGTTTGTGCAGAAATAACTGCTGCAGCTCCTCCAGACCAACAGAGGTTTCCCATGTCTTGTGAAGTGACGGGGCTCCGCAGCGAGAAACGTTATCGTCTCTGACCGGGTGCCGGTGTCTCCCTCCGGGCGCAGTCGGGAGACGATAACGTTTCTCTTGGAAAAGCCAACACTAGGATCAGCAGTGATTCATGGAGAGACCTTCGTCTGGTCTGCTAACATTACTGCCAAGCGCCTGAAATATAGAGTTATATTGTGGTTTTAGCTGACGTGTGTCGCCTCACTGTTTTGAGCGATGCTCGTTCATGTCTATGTAGAGCGAGCACAAGCGCGAGCCCGACGCTGACTTTCGTTGACATAACGGCCACAGGTGTCGCTGTTAACAAGCATTTCTGATTCTTACAAACAGTCCCTTTAATGCATTAGATTTTGGGTGAAGTAACAGGATTTGGTCATCACCTGCTGTTCTAGTGAAATGACTGTGAACGTCTCTGCTTTTGGTAATTTGACTGTATAAAATCTCTGGTTTAGTAGAATAAATGTTGTTACTAAAGAATGTAAGAAAACACACATTGTTTTAGATCGTTGTTTCTTTTCGTACGTTCAATTAATCAAAAATGAAGAATCATTCTTTAGTCTAACTAGGATAACTTCCAGACAGTTTAAGTAAATTATTCTTCATTCTACCCAGGGGCCCCTCCTGAGAAAGCCCTTGAAAGCTGGTGGCCCTCTGGCCCCCAGTTTGACCCCCTCTAGTCTAGTGTCTGGTGGATCAGGACCAGGATCAGGAATGGGGTGTCTTTAAGACCCAGCGGAGCTCGGCAGGGAAACCCCGCGGCTTCAGTTGTTTCTACTCTCCAGTGAGTGTCAGCTAGTTATTTGTGGGGAGGCGCTGTAGCCATTTCGCCACATGAAAGCAGCCCGATGAGCTGAACCGACCAACATCCTCGAGTTTGCTCGTGGAGAGGAAGAAGAGAGAAATCAGCTTTTGGAGGAGCTCTGCGCGCAACACAAGACACGTACACTTCCTCCTCCTCCACCGTGGAAAAGAGAAAAAAGAGAGAGACAGAGAGGAAACGCAAACTTCCAACTCTCCCATGTGGAAAGCAGAGGTTTGAGGATAAGGTCTATCTCTCTTTCTCTCTCTTTCAGTGCTTTGGATAGTTGTGTTTCTATGAGAGTCCTGCTCGGCGAGAAGAGAAGAAGTTTGGTTGTTTGCCTGCTCGGCTGAGGAGGAGGTAGGAGGAGGAGAAGAGAGAAGAAGAGTTTAAAGTGTGTTGAAAGATGGTCCGCACCGCCGCCTGCAGAAGGAGCTTTCTGTGCGTCCTGGCGCTCAGTCTCAGCTTGGCGTCTCCACCGTGCGACGCTCGGATTTACACCAACCACTGGGCGGTCAGGATAGCCGGGGGAGCCGAGGTGGCCGAGCGGATAGCGGATAAATACGGCTACAGGAACATGGGACAGGTAGGTCGACTAGTGCTCCATCAGAAGTTACATCTTCTTTGTGTGTTTCTGTCCTTTCTTGGTTTTGGACAACTCTTAAAAGTTGCCATGTCATTATTATTCCCTTACTAGTAGACAAATGGTCTGAAGTCCAAACCTGAGCCATGGAGCTCCTCTCTTATTCTCTAACTCAGTCCTTCTTGCTGTAGCTCTCTGCATCTTATAGGCTGCAGGGAACTATAATAAAGAAGACCAAGAGCAGGATGGCACAACAGGTGCCTTCTCCTCCTCACTGTGTTTTTGTTTTTGTGCATATATATATATCTATATATATATATGTATATATATATAGATATATATATATATATATCTATATATATATAGATAGGACTGTTTGACTCAAAAACCTCCCCTGCAATGTCATGAAGGTTATTATTCCTTTACTAGTAGAAGTCAATGGTATGAAGTCCAAACCTGAGCCATGAAGCTCCTCTGTTATTCTCTAACTTATAGTCCTTCTTGCTGTAGATCTCTGTATCTTATAGGCTGCAGGAAACTATAATAAAGAAGACCAAGAGCCATGAAGCTCCTCTGTTATTCTCTAACTTTATGGCTGTAGCTCTCTGAATCTAAGGCTGCAGGGATCTATAATAAAGAAGACCAAGAGCAGGATGGCACAACAGGTGCCTCCTCTTCCTCACTGTGTTTCACTGTGTTTCACTGAGGATCAGGTTCAGTTTTGCAGGCTGCATGGAGCTGCAGGGAGCTCATCCCTATCAGCCTCGCAGCCAAGTGAGACTGCTGGTGCTGTTTGGTTTGTGGTCTTGGAGTTGACATCAAAAGGGGCCACAGTCAAACAGATGTCACATGTTGGTCCTTTTTTTTTTTTACACTGTACAATTGTTTTTGTGCATATATATATATATATATATATATATATATATATATATATATATATATATATATATATATATATATATATATATATATATATATATATATGGGACTGTTTGACTCAAAAACCTCTCCTGCCATGTCATGAAGGTTATTATTCCTTTACTAGTAGACAAATGGTCTGAAGTCCAAACCTGAGAACATGAAGCTCCTCTGTTATTCTCTAACTTTCTTACTGTAGCTCTCTGTATCTAAAGGCTGCAGGGATCTATAATAAAGAAGACCAAAAGCAGGATGGCACAACAGGTGCCTTCTCCTCCTCACTGTATTTCACTGAGGATCATGTTCAGTTTGCAGGCTGCATGGAGCTGCAGGGAGCTCCCTATCAGCCTCACAGCCTCACAGCCAGCAGACAGCAGACTCTCATGTGCTTTGGTCCTTTTTGACACACAAGTGAGACTGCTGGTGCTGTTTGGTTTGTGGTCTTGGAGTTGACATCAAAAGGAGCCACAGTCAAACAGATGTCACATGTTGGTCCTTTTTTTTTAACACTGTACAATTTTTTTTTTGCATATATATATATATATATATATATATATATATATATATATATATGGGACTGTCTGACTCAAAAACCTCCCCTAGACTGGTCCTTAGCTTTACTTGGCAACTTTAACTTACACTTAGGATGAATTCTTCAGTAAATACTTTTCAGCATTCACAAATTGACAACTTGAGTGAAGTTGTCTTCTGGGTTTCTTGTGTCACGATGAAACACCGCTACAAGAGAAAATTGTTTTAACAAGCATGTTATATTTCACTAGAAATATCTGAGCCAATATTTTAAAGCTGGCATTTTTAAATCACCAAACATATGCATGCATTTACAATGTAAGACCCTACAATTTCCATTAGATCTGACACTTAAGGCCAAATGTAGGAGGCAACGCTTAGCAGAGTCTAAAATAAATCACAGCCACAGCTGTGAAACACATGCATATACACAGAGAAGGGAAACCCTTGTGTGAGATGTGTCTGTCTCCCTTCACATTATGTCATTTTATTTATCAGCACCGGTCCAGGAGGAGGGCTTTAATTGGTCACTTGAAAATGTGTTTTGACAAAGTTTAAAGAGAAACCCGGTGCCCTTTTGTGGGCAGAAAGAAATAGGCCACACAAACATGGACCCCACACATACTTCAGAGTATCGTGACCGAAATACGTGGGCAGTTCAAGCCTGCACTTGCCAGCGCTCGACGCGAAGACAGCGTGGAACAGAGGGGGGCATTCTGACAGGTTGTTGTGGGGTAGCCTAGTCAACAGCTATTGAACCCCCCTCTTCCTCCTCGCCTTATCCAGCCCGCCCACCCACTATACTCCCCAGAGAGCAGGCCTTAATGGCCTCGTTTATCCCCTCTCTTTGACGGGAACTAATGTGTGGAGTCCTCCCCCCCTTTTCCATACCAGCCCCCCATAGGAATTCCCCTGTGGAGTGCAGTGCAACCCCCACCATTCGCCCTAATTTCCATCTCAATATGGAGCGTTCATTGGACTTTGACACCTCATAGACAAGAGTTTTACTTCACTTCCTGGTTTTGGGGTCAGCTGAAAGCCGCTCCCATGGGAGAGATAACAGCACACTTTGGTTTCCTGATGTGAACTTTGACATCCCCATCATCAACCCCCCTCCCTCTCATATCAGTGCTGCACTGATCTATATATGGAGAATGAAATTAAACTCGAGTGTGATGAGTTATTGCAAGTTTTTGTTGCAGTTTGATGCTATTTGCAAAGAGATACACTACAAGTGTTTTTCAGTTGGATTAAACTTGCTAGGACTATTCGTAAGGATCGGACTGTTTATGATACATTATTTAGGGATATGACTGCTAAATGAGAAGAGGTTTTATGTTGTGGAGGGAAGCAAAGTAGTTAAAGGGGGATGGGTAGGGGAAACATGTGACAGAGGGACAATATAGTCTTCTTGACGGGTGGAAAGAGGAGAACAGACAAAGATAACCACACACTGGGAGATGGAGGGAGGAGGGAGCGAAAGAAGAAGGGACGATAGATGGACGGATGGATGAAAAGAGTTGGCATGGAGTGAGAGAGCACCTCGTTGGGGAATTCTGGGTAATCCTCTTAACCATGGAGCCCCCTTCCCAGACTAAGACAGTGGCCCAAATTGAGTCTAAATCAGCTGACAAGACCCTAGATGTGGATATCTGTTCAAAGTGGAGTTTTGAAGAGATGGGAGCAGAGTTGAGAGGGATGGTGATGATGTGTAGCCAGACATGGATGGGAGGCGGCTGCATCAATAACTAGTTATGAGATTATTTAAGCAGGTTATATTGATACATCAGTTCTTAAAGGCAACAGGCCAACGAGGTGTTGTTTTTCGAAAATACCAAACATACTGATAATTTGTATCCAAGCTTATCATCCAGTGTCTGTGATGACCAGAAAATCAATCAGTGTTTTCTCCAAGGGCCTTGATGGAGGTTATGTTTTCACCGGCGTTGGTTTGTTTGTCTGTCTGTCTGTCTGTTTCTTAGGAGGATTACTCCCAAAGTTTGCGATGGATTTGAATGAAATTTGTTGGATGGGTGGGGTGTGGCACAATGAACAATCCATTAGATTTTGGTGGCGATCCGGATCATGATCCGGATTCAGGATTTTTTTTAAGAATTCCGATCAGTCTGAGCACTAAGACCACGGGGTATAACACATGCGCAGTGTAACTGATGACGCCTTGATGACGCATGACCCGGCCTCCTTCTGAGAGCAGAGAGATACGTGTGTGGCTGTGTGGCGATACAGGTACGGGAGCTGCTGGCCGTCCGTGGTGAGAAAGAAAAAAGCGGTAGATGACGGGATGAGAGACAACGCAGTGTAGCGTTATACAGACATAACAAGGCTGCTGAATAAGAGAGGCATCCGCCGATTACACGGAAACACACCGTGTTGATAATAACTGTGTGCTGTGATCTGTTTTTAAAGTCAGGCACCTTGCCGGAGGTCTGCGCTCTCCGAGTGCCATTCTAGTTTATTATACTTTTTGGTTTGTAGATTGTAGATGAGGTGTGAAGCCTGTAGAGCTGCAAGGATTAATCGGTTAATTGATTAGTTGTCAACTATTAAATTAACTGCCAACTATTTAGATAATCAATTTGAGCAATTAAAAAAAAAAAAAAAGTTAAAATTCTCTGATTCCAGCTTCTTAAATGTGAATATTTTCTGGTTTCTGTATGCTCTATGACAGTAAACTGAATATCTTTGAGTTGTGGACAAACAAGACATTTGAGGACGTCATCTTGGGCTTTGGGAAACACTTTTTTTCAACAGATGAATGAAAATAATGGTTAGCTGCAGCCCTAGAGGCCTGAGTTGATGATTTTAATTCATATTCTGGGCCAGTTTGGGTATAGGTTATGGGGGACAGGGATGAAAGTTGGTGCAGATTATTCTGCGGTGTGACACACCTGAACATTACAGAACATATGAAAGAAAATACCACTGTCAGATTGCCCCTATCTATCCACATTTGTACGCAAATACAAGTGAAGTGAAGTACATATTGCATTATCCTTGATGTCACCTTAACAATGCAGCTGTAGTAAGACGGCAGCATCTGCACCATGAAACAAGAAGTTAGAAAACGTGTATTGTGTAAGTCCAATCCCATTTCTGTACATTTCTTTCGCAATTGCAGAATCCTGAAGTGCGCGTGACCTCTCATTTTTCTTGTGTGATGCTTGTAATGGTCCTTTTGAATTGAATCACACTTATTTGAGCAAAACTTGAACTTGTAGTGTGACCCACATTGAGAATAATCTCCATGGGAAAAGTCTCATCAAATTTGAGCAATTCCTGGCAGGACTCTGTATCAAGTGTCATAGGCGTGTTAATGCATCCCGTAAAAATGATGCAAGACATCATGAATCACTGAAGTGCAAGTTGTTTCGCTTCACTTATTTGTTACGACATAATTCCCAAGTAACTAAAGGTTATGCTGAAGTTGTGATTCACTATGTGGGTTATTGCATCAAAATGAACTATGTAACCCCTGCACATCCATCTGATCACATGTTGTCATGACGGTAACAACTCAAACCAATACTTTAAGAAACTGCACATTGAATGGGAGATATAGTTCTACCTGAAGAGGTTTTGAGGCTATGATAAAGGTTAATTGGACTGATTTTTATTTTTTTTTTACAGGTTGTAGATGGCCTTAGAAATAGCAGAGCAGCAGAAGTTTAGTGTAATTCTGTATGTAGAGCTTTTCTCCCCATGTGCAGACACTGCTAGAGGGAAGGGTGGCCTGCTAATGGCAGTGCACATGTTGGGTAGATTAAATAGGCAGTGGAAGCACGATATGTTGAGACCTGTTTACACTATGAGAAGCATTCAAAGTGGTAGTCGCCTATTATGGAAGCGCATTTAGTTAGTATGCATGTAGAATGCTTTTACATCTGCGTGTTTACCTAGTGTTTGGTGTTTGCTGAAAGGAGATCCAGCAGGGCCTATTGGCACTTTTTCTTGTTTCTCATTTTGTCACTCTGGAAGTTGGAGAACGTGTGTTTGTGCACGAGCATTGAGCTGAAAGCTGATCTAATGGGTCCTGTGGCGGTGGAGCTCAGCCATGGATCAGTGACGCACCACAGGACCCTTGGCAGCCATGACAGGCTACATCTGAGGGATTGTATGGTCTTTATCAATTATTAAAACTAATCACCGTCCAGCAGCTTGCCGTCTGCCTATCACTGTCTGTCTGCGGATCTTCTGTCCCCCTCATCTCTCTGTCACTCAAAGTCTGTGTCTGTTTGTACATTGGTCTGTCTCTTTCTGTCTCTGTCTGTTTTTGTTTGACTTGTTTGCCCTTTCTGTCTCGCCTTGTAGTCCATGTCACTTTGTCTTTTTCTCTGACAGTTTTTAAGACCTCAACAAAACTTTATGTATATTACATAGAAAAACCATGGGCGTAACAACAACCTAGAGAATTGTAACTTTACTACTTAAAGAGAAGGAGCTACTCTAGAAGTACTTAAAGTACTATTATCAGGAGTTCCCCCTATTCATTAACTACTGTGATAAAGTGGCATGTGTATGTGTGTATGATGTGTATACAGTATATGTGTCTGATATCGGTTTCATCCTTGGAATGCAAACATCTCTACAAGATTAGAATAACAGAACAGTTACTCATCATGATCATTTTTAGGAGTCTGTTGTGGAAAAATCTTCTTTTTTGTTGTTGTTACATTAATGAGTGACGGTGAGGTATAAAGGGTTATGGAATGAATAAATACGTTTCTTAAGTCTGTATATGTGTTTTTGCAGATTGGGGATCTCAAAGACCACTATCACTTCTTCCATAGCCGGACCATCAAGAGGTCGACTTTGTCCAGCCGCGGTCGACATAGTTTCATCTCCATGGAGCCAAAGGTAAGCCGGTCATGCTGTTTTGTGATTGACAGATTTAGAATCAAAATAGTCAGCAGAGTATGTGTTTGTCGTGCATTTAAATGGTTCTGGAGATAGTTTGACAAAATAACTCAAGGTCAATGGTTCAGCTTTTTTCTAAAGTTTGCTCAGTTGTCATAGAGATGACTCTGTTGTCATCACGTGACCTAAGTTTTGTAACTCCGTCTTCGGATGAATACCATGATGTGCGGTTCAAAGCCCTGGAGAAAGTGAGGAAGTGGCCCTTAAGTTACGATTATTTTGTCAAACTACTATTTCGAGGGTATAAAATGAACTTTTTGCAGACCTTTAGACCGGTACATATAAAAGAAATATTTTCCTCCGACTATTTGGGGATTTATTCATGTGTGTATTAATTTGTTTATTATTATTATTATTAATAATAATAATAATAATAATAATAATAATAATAATAATAATAATAATAATAATGATAATAATAATAATAATGAAATATACCATTACTCTATAATCAAAATTTCTACTTTGCAAGTAAATTCATCACCTCACCATCAGATCCCTGCTGTATTTGACGCACTGGCCTGAAGAATGTGTGAAATACACTTTACTCAGTTGACTCTGCTTTCTATATCCTTATTGCTGCAGACAAGACCTGCTCACAAATGGGTTATTGCAGGGACAAAGTGATTATGAGGACAGGGACTCAGTGTTCCTGACATTTCACGCTGTATTGATCATAGTGCTGACAAATGAATTGTGATAAATGAAACCTATTTTGACACATTTCTATTCCACAAACCGAGCAACTTCAGGTTTTATGGATAGGCCATTCAGCTCAGGCTTCAGCCTACACCTTTTATTTTGGTCAGAATATTATGATTGATTTAGTTTTTATTTTTAGTATTATTTAACCCCTTTCATATCTGTATGTTGAAATTGTTGAATTGTGAATAAATGACTGGAAAAAAACTAAATAAACTAAAACAAAGAAAGAAAGAAAACTAGGTTTAGAGGTGGGAGATTAAACATTATGTCCTTGAAATAAAAAAAAGGGCAACAGCTTCTAAATGCTGCTTCAGTACACCCCACATTTTCAAACAAAAACTGATGAATTTGACTTTTTTTGGTGTTGTTTTTATGCCAAGCTCACTTTTAAGGGAAAACATCATCACTGGCCAGTGGGTGTAACTGAAAACAGAATTTTATAAACATATATAGAGATTTCAACACATTCATTTTCTTATGTAACCATCATGTTTCTCTGAAATGTGTACTACATATCCTTTTGGACAGGCTGGCGTCCCAGTAAGGACTGTAGACAGTTAATTGGATCTGTTAAATCAAAACCCAAATACGTGGCTCTTAGGGACGCTTTCACAAGCCAACATTTAGTCTGTTTTAATCAAACTCCGGTGCGGTTCGTTTGCGCATTTTTGAACGCATTAATCGTACTCTGGGGCAAACCAAAACAACCGGACCGAGACTGCTTGTGAGAGGTGGTCTCGGACCGTTTCCAAGCTAGCCAAAATGCAGGCCGTCTGCACTGGCATTTGTTGAGATGGACACAGGTAAACGACGGGTTAACGTGAGTGGGAGAGGACTGACCTGGACTTCTGCAGAAGTCCGATGTTTGTTTGACATCTGGGCCGAAGAGAACATACAGAATATGCTGAATAAAGTCCATAAAAATACTGACGTTTATGAAATCCCTCAAGATAAATTGGAGGAGAAGGGATTTGTGCACACAGTAGATCAGTGCTGAGTCAAAAGTAGAAACACTTCAAGAGCAATATATCAAAGTCAGCAATTCCCTGCAAGGAAGTAGCAGCTCTCAAGACAAAAAACATAAATTTGCTTTTTCGTACACACCCATTAGCATTTGCTTAAAAACATTTGGTCCGCTTTAATTTGTGCACTGTGAAACCAAAACAGACTAAATAGAAAACGAACCTAAATGATCAATTTCACTCTGATTCAGACTAGCCAAACGGACTATGGCTTCTGAAAGCACCTTTTGAAAAGCCCTGTTCAGAAACACTTAAGTTAACAGAAAGCCTGTGTCTGTTACCATGGCAGCTGATTGCCTGAAACTAACCTGCTACTATGTGGCAGGTTAACTTGATCTTATTAACTTGATCTTAACCAGAGGTACCAGGCTGTGTTTCACACCTGAACTCTCAACCAGTGGGCACAACTGATGCCACAACCTTCCAACCCAGTGGTGTCACCGTATTATACTACAGCTGCAAGTCAGAGTATATGGAAAAAAATATTTAAAATACTTTGATATGATTTCTATTTCACCAAGGTTAAGGGTGCCATATTAAATATAAAATATAAGGTTGTAAAGGATCATAGTCAACTGAACAATGTTTTTTTTGTGTGATTTGGTGAACTGGCCCTTCACAAACGTGTTTGACCTCAGGTAAACTCCTCCTCTTGTCCTGTCAGTGCTCCTCTCATCACTGCAGCAGGTCATCAAACCCTGGCTGCATTATTAATGAAGCCTGAACCTCACACCACTCCGAACTTCATCAAAACACACAGGACCAGTTGCTAATTCAAACTTGGGGGTGTGTACAATAGGAGTACATGGTGTAGCCGTTTTCCTTTGCTGATGTCTTGTTAAGATGTGTATAGAGTGCTAAAGTAGATCGCTTTAAATGGGACATTTCTCATTCTTGACATGTGAAAACCTAATACTCCAGAATACATTTTTTGTCATATTTGCATCCGACACAAACTTTACTTATTGATGTCTGCCTGTTTGATGAAGTGGGCGACTTTATCAAGCAGGCTGGAACTTGATCCTCAGAAAACAAGATGAAACTCTCCAGATCCATTACAGTCAAACTTGAAATATCCCATTTATGTCAACTTTGAAATATATATTGACTTTTTGGGGATTCAGGGATTTCATCCAGCAGCAATGACTTAGTGTGTGTTTTGATCGGTGGATTCAAGGGCATGCAAGTTTGTTTGTATCCGTGCACATGAATGCATGCTGACAGCTGAGGAATGATAATAAGATAAAAGAAAGGATGAAATGGGAAGAAATAGTGAGCGAAACAGAAAGAAAAGATAAGACAGTGGCTGTCACCTCCTGTTATCCACTTATCTTGTTGTCCTCTATCTCCTTGTTTCTTTTCAATTCGCTTTCCTTTCTCTACTTTTGTTTTGGTCCACTCAGCTTGTTTTGTCCAGCTGCTGTCCTTACCTGTCATCTCTTCTCTTCCTCGGACTCCCTCTCATTCTTTTTCAGCGTCTCCCTCCCTCCGTCTTTGCTTCTCCTGCTCTCTCGGGCCTGACACGGTGCCACGGTGGAGGAGCGCCAGCTGGCTGAGGGACTGAGATTTTAGAGGACTAGATCAGAGAGGAGAGGTTAAAGGAGAGGAAAAGGAGCTATTACAACGGAGAAGAGAGTGAAGAGGAGCTGAGGAGAGGAGGGAAGAGGAATGGAGCTGTCAGTGTTTTCCCCTGACTCGCTGTGCTTTCAGCGTAATCTACGACCTGTCTGCGGGTTGGGGATCAACATGACGACTAGTTTGGCACCAGCGTAGTCTGGCATACTGCTAATGATGTTTTGCAATCAGGTTTTGTAATAATGACAGCGTGTGTGTTTGTGTGTGTGAGTGAGTCAGATGGGTGTAGCGGTGCCATGAAAGGCGCACCCTGCCATCCACAGTACTCATTGGCACGCATGTTACCATGGTGACGCAGCACAGCACAGATTACCGCTTTATGGCATCCGCCTAACTGCAGTGTCACTTGCCTCTCAGGTCAAAGACCACTTATTTTTCCAAGGCTGGTGAATGACTCCAAGGCCATCCGCCAGCAGGGAACGTGCGTCTTCATTTCGATAGCGGCACATCTCTAACGTTTTTTTTTCCCTCTAAGTTATTCAAAGATTAAATACAAGATTTTTAGCCTGTTGAGGGTATATTATAGATGTTTTCTGGCAGGCAGTGAAGGCCTAACTATCTTTATAATCTCAAAATAGTTAAAGGAAGTTTTCATTTCTCCCTTTTTAAATGAACAAACTTCACCGACAAGACAAAATTATAGAACAAACGTTTGTACTCTTTAGGTATTGTAATGTTACTGCAACTGTTACTGTATCACAATCCCTGTAAATCATGTTGAGACCATTGCCAATTACGGCATATACAAACTTGTTAGTGAGGAGATCTTCTCTTTGTGTCTGAAGCAGCTTGCACCTTGCACGGCTACGCTGACGTACGCTCATCATGACTCACTCATACTGGGAGTTCCAAGAGAATTTGGACGGCCACAGACTTTTCTTCTTGTAGCTCTGCACTGTTATTAGTTTTTGGTGTGAAATGAGTATAAGTATCCTCGGCCTGCTTTGTTTGAAATCTATTTCCAGCTATTTCAAGTTTACAGTAAACAACAATTAGAGTACAACAGTGGTTGTTTCTCCTTTTTATAATGATCTTTTGAAGTCTGTGCAGCGATTAGTTGAGAGAAACAACTGCTGAACGCTGCCGTCTGTCCACGGCGTTCTGTTGCAGGAGCACGGTGTTTCCAGACGGTTTCACTTAGTGAGACAGACTCTTGTTTACTTGAAGTCATTTATCCAGACATGTGCAGGGAAACTGAGAGCCAGGTGTGGTCCGCAGCTGAATCCTCGCCGGGATACGCTGAAATGCAAAATGGCTGTGATGCCAAAATGAAGTTTTGTGATATTTGAGTTGCATCAGGAAAATATTTCACCACATAGTAAAACTACTTGATTGAGCTCAAATCCAATTATTAGTTGAAGTCTCCTCAATATTTACTCACTATAGCTTCTAGATTATTTTCATCATCCAACTGCCTTTAGAGATCACTGAATTCATGAACATGTGTGGAAGACGAGGACTCTCACAGCATCAAGGAGACAACACAGACGGAGCTTATGTATCTGTCAGGACCTGAGGGGTAATTTGCATACACACAGGTGCTATGAGGATGCATTCACACTAGATCCGGTGGTGTGGCGATTGACGCTAATGGCCCATTGACTGCACGGCGATTAACGTCTTTTGTTCCCTCATGGCTGGGTTGTACAGCTCTGGATCGCCGGTTACGTGATTGGCCACCGCAGTGTGACGTCGGGTTGGGCCGGGCGATATATCAATATTATAAATATATATATAAGTCAAAATCCTCTGATTCCAGCTTCTTAAATGTGAATATTTTCTGGTTTCTTTACTCCTCTATGACAGTAAACTGAATATCTTTGAAATGTGGACAAAACAAGACATTTGAGGACGTCATCTTGGGCTTTGGGAAACACCGATTGACATTTTTCACCATTTTCTTACACTTTATAGACCAAACAACTAATCAATTAATCGAGAAAATAATTCACAGATTAAACAACAATGAAAATAATCTTTAGTTGGAGCCCGATAGTACAATATCGTTGCAATATCGATATCGAGATATTTGGTCAAAAATATCTCGCCCAGCCCTAACATCGGGTTGTGTTTCTCCAAAAGTTGATTCTGTTTCAACTGTTACACCGAATGTCGCTGACCAAACACACTAAACGCTCCCAGATCCACGATCCACATTTAAAATGAATGGGAGGACTCGCGTTTTAGCCGCACCGCCTGATCTGGGGTAAAGGCAGCATGAGACTCCACACAGTCCCAGGTACAGATTTCCATAAAGCCAGGATGCTTGTGGGACATTCTGCCAGACTCCTGAATGTGTTTTTGCCTTGAATTTGTTTAACAGATGAACCATTAAGGAGTTGACGCCCTGAGAGGAGCCCCTACAGCTGGCCAGCACAGCACCACGGGGCTCAAACCGTCTGTGAAACGTTGTGTGCTGCGTTTGGGCCGAGGCTCTGAATTGCACTTAAGAGAGCAGAAGAACTGGCTTCTCGTGTCGGTCCAAAGGTCGTTGTGGGTGTTCTGCTACATCAGCCTTTGACCTTTTTTTAAAACTCCCAGCTTTCAGCTCTTTAGCCTGCAACTCAAACAGCGTCTCAAAAACAGCAGTGAAAGTGGATCAATTTGTTCCCATTTGTTCTATTGAAGTGAACTCTTCCCCAGTTTCCCCTGGTTACTGACCCAGCCAGCGAGAGCCACCTGCAAACCCTTACACAGAGAGCAAATGAGAGGGAGGAGGGAGGGAGGGAGAGGGCTGGAATGGGAACGAGAGAGACAGACAGGCAATCTCAAAGAAAAATGGGCATCTGCGGAGAAGAAGACCTGAAATGAACGAAGGAGAGACGGCGAGAAAGAAGCAGATGAGGGAGCGAGATGAGAAAAGTAAAAGAGTGAGATAGTAGCGGGAGTCAGGGTGACGGAGAGGTACAGGTGCGAGCAGATCATTCCTCTGCTCCACCAAGCTGGAGTTAAAAGAATGGAGCAGATCCAATCGACATGCCTCAGAGCCTGCCAGTAGATTGGCACAGAAACAAAGGCGGTGATACATGGGCAAGTTTTTCAGGCAATAATAGAGGGCAATATTGTCTTTGTTTGGATAGGGATTGGCAAATGTGACACAATTGATGCGGATAACCGCAGGCTGTTACCATTGAGTGATTTCTAGCAGGGATAATAAAGGATGGCATTGCCCTTGATTGCTTTTAGAAAACTGTTGAATACCATTTATCTGCCTCAGGTCATCCTGCAAAGAGAGGACAAATGAAATATATCCATGTAAAGAAATACAAAACCACCAATGAAGATAGAAAGAAGGGAAACACTTTAAATAGAAAAAATATATATTTTTAGATTAATAGTAGCGGAGATTAAACATTTAGCATAACAAAGTGCATGGAACAGTAAAACACATGCACATTTTATCCACTTCCTCAGTTAGCAGACACTTCAAGTATGAGCCATACAGTGTTTCCTCTATAATCATCAGACACCAGCAGAGTTGTTTGGATATCATGATATTAATGCATCTGCCACATTCCACCTCTGGACTTATTTATTTTCCCTCTGCCTTCGTACTCATATTGATTTTGTTACAGTTTGCTTGAATAATTTTCTTTTGGCTGTAGAGGTGGATTCCCTCTTCTTATCTTATGCCCCTGAAACACATTGTGAGAATGAGAGGTGTGAAAATGATGACATCTTCCAGCATCTACCACTGCTGAATCTACTTTGGATGTAGGCTGACAACATATTTCTGCTTTACAAATTTAATATCCAACCTTTTTTATCCGTCTTTTCTTTTTTTTCAGAATGACATTCAGAATAGTTTTCAGCCCAGAGACCTTTGAAAGTAATCAGATGAAAAACCTGAAGATAGAGTCATTTTTTGGTTGAACAGTTCATTTTTCAGAAAGTGTCACTGAAGCTGAAGAAAGCTCAGACAGCAAACCAATATCATCAGGACTGAACTGGATAAGGTTGATGAACACTTCAGTGTTTCTGCTCCTGCAGATAAAACAATGCATTAGAAGTATGTTTTGGTCCTTTTTCATTCACTGCACTAAGTCAATATGGAGGATACGCAGTATATAGCAATAATAATGCTTATTACATGGCTTTGTTGAATACTGGATTCTGATTGGTCAATCATGGCGTTCTACAGTCTGTTATAAGGAAATAACAGACCGTTGCTTTGTATAACAGACCGTTGCTTTGTATAACAGACCGTTGCTATGGGCGCAGTTCTGATCTCAGACTCTAGCGGACCGTTTTTGTGTCAAATGATTGATTTCTTAAGTAAGTAGCCGTCTAATAAGTGGGATAATGTACAGCGAGGTGGTCATTGTTGTGAAAGAAACCCCTTAAGGGCGATGCAAGACCCCTCCGCTTTGCGTTGGCGTGCAGCATCGCCCCGTCGGGGTTTCTTCCAGAACAATGACCGCCTCGCTGTACATTATCCCTTACTTGATACATATAGGGCTTTTCAATTGGCACTTTTGACTGCGCCAAGTCAAACCATGCCGTGCTGATTTGTGTTCCCATTACCAGTTTTAGCGCGCAGAGTTGTGCCAAGCTGCTTCCGAGATGGGCCTTCTCCAGAGTTGGGCCAAAGTGCGCCCGACCCGCCTCCAAGCGGGTTGCGGTGACGTCGTGCCGACCGTGGCAAATCCGTGACAACCCCCCCTTCTCAATAAGCGTATGTTGTGAGCAACTGAACTCTGTGCAGGAGACCAGAGAGATGTTTTTTGAACAGTGTGTGTTCAGCTCTCAGTACTTTTATAGCTTCTAACCGAATCTCTGTGGTTTGAAGTTTAGTTTCTCTCCTGCGTCCCTGTTGGTTCTTTCAGATATCTGCTTAGTTTTACTGTTTCGCTTTCAGCTGGATAGGAGTTGTGTAAAGTTGCTGCTGATGAAAACCCAACATTTCCTGATTTTGCTGCTTCATAACAAAAGCTTTTAAATAACAAAATAACTTTTATTGTGAAGAATTTATACAAAATGAAATGTTTATCTCTGAATTAGCAATGCTTTGTTAGCGGCTATTCTTAATAAAAACTAGTCCACTGCAGAGAGGAAGAGAACAAGCAGCAAAAATAACTTTTATTGTGTAGAATATAGGAAATGAAATGTGTTCATCCACCATTTTAGAGCCACTCCTTTGACCACTACACACTCGCCTTCAAGTGGGTAGCCCTGTTTAAATGGAAATGCAAATCCCTGCCATGCTGGACTGACGTGCCGAGTCAAACTGAGTCGAGTCGAGCCAAGCCAGCACATGTCTATGAAAAAACGCTAACCCTAAATCACTTTACCTACCACCTCCTACAGAGCTTCACCTGACTGAGGTGGTAGGGATTCAGTGTGTTGCTCAAGGAGACTTCAGTAGAGTGGATACTTGCCAGATGCATGAAACTTCAGCTTCTCCAGTTGATGATCTTGTTCATTAGGCGACTTCAGCAAAGCGTTCTGAACTCCTTCAATTTCTTGGGTCTTATCAGAGACATCTGAAGTGAACTACACACTAATTGGGATCCAACTTCAGCAAAACCATTTCTTTTTTTGGCCATCTGTTAAGTCTTTGCTCCGTCTCGTCAGTCTGTAGAAGAATTAATGTCGTAGAGGATTGATGGCGAGATGAGAGGCAGTGATGCATTCATACGGAGGCTGAAACAAAATGTCTCACTGTGTTTTTCTACTCTTTGTCTCTGTCTCTTCCCTGCTTTCTTTTTCTCCCTCTTTAAAGGGAGGTCTACACTTGAATTATTCAATTTTGTCATTTTACAGAATCGTTTTCCTGCTCTCCCTCCTTCACGATCTATAACGAGCTGCATACTTGAGTTATTGAATCAATGTTATTTATAAAATCAATCATCCTCCCTTCACTTGCTGTCTGTTGGTCTCACTTGCTATTTGTTTTCACTTCCCTCCTCCTCCAGCTCAGTCTTTTTTTATTGACTCTCCTGGGACTTGTTCTCCTCAGCTCTTTATCACCTCTCCTTCTCTGGTCTTATCTTGTCTCGTTGCCTCCCTCTCCAACTCTCCGGAGAGCCTGGCAGATTATTTCAGTGCATGAGACCAGATAATCACTCTGCAGTCATTATGTCAGCTTTTCTCTCCTCTCCTCTCTTCTCCTCTTCTCTCCTCTCTGTCTGCTGGAGCTGTATTGATGTGGAGAAATGCTTTGTCTTTGCAGTTGGACATTGTTCACATAAGCCTCAGACTTCTGAGCAACAAAACACTTTTTCAGTGTGAAAATTATTCTATTGATTATTCTGTTATGAGCGGCGCTTGTCTGTACATTATGCAGAGACAGTTTTCGTTCAGAGTAGACGGTGTGTCGAGCGTTTCAGCAGGAGTGCACTTTATTTACTGTATAAATAAGCAGCAGCTCTACAGTATTTCATCGGAACATGCTGTAGTTCTCAAGTATACATGTAAGCTGTCACACAATCATGTTTATGTGCAAATAATTTATTACAAAAATATTTACATACCCAGGTGCTCTCATACAGCGTAACACAGCCTATGTGTTGTGCCAGTTTCACGCACGCTAATATTTCAGTTTTCTGTGTTGTCAATGTCATCGTTGCTGGTACACGTAAACTTGGAGTCTTTTTAGACAGATGAAGTCCGCAGGACTTCAGCTAGACTAAACACAAGATTTCAGGGTTTTAAAACGAGGTGACCAGGGCCAAAGCAAGCGAATCCAGCCCCTCTTGTTCAGATCCAACAATGCTGATTTTGAAATCGGAAAATTCTGTCTGAAAGCAGAGCAAGATTCCTGCCAAGGAATGCCTTTGCGCCTTGAAGCGAGCCCATAACATTTGAGAGATTGATGTTACCTGAGAGACATTTATGTCTTCGGTGCATATGTGTGTGTGTATTAATCTGTCTGTTTTGCAGACCGGGAGAAATGAACCGGTGGAGAGAGAAAAAAATGAGTCCACTGCAAAACTCTTGTAGGCTAACACTGAAATGAATAGAGGTGTAACTTTTAGTTTATATATGAAGATTCTGGGGATATTTCTTAAACACAAGCTTTCTCGTACTTAATGCCATCCGCCACTTTGGAGGGCAGGGAAAACGCTGGGGATGGGAATAAAGAACCAGTTTCTAGTTGTCGATTCCTTGGCGTCTCAGGCTTCCGTGACTATTGATTCCTCTATATTATTATAATGCTTTCCGACAGGTATGCATGCACAATGACGCAAAGGCATACGCACGCTGTATCATGTTTCAGTTTGTTTGGGACTGGAGCCATGGCGCTACTAAACCTGAGGGGCGCACCCTATTTTTGTCCTGATAATGCTACATTGTGAACAACAAATTTGTGTTGAAATTGACAGAAGAGTTAGTAACGTTACCTGTTAGAAGCCGGTAGACAGCACAGTCCTGCTTGGCTAAATAACGGAGCTACTAACGTTAACGGAGGTTTCATTGAGCTACATTATGAGTCACATCATGCTCTGTTCAGTAAAAATTACTTTCGGGCAAATGTAAATTATAACGATATCATGATGCGTTCAAATGTAATCTTGTAAAATTTAGTTTTTGGTGAGAAACTTAAATAAATATCATTGTTTGAAGGGGATGTTTTCACACTAATATAAAATAGATATTAGAGAGGGATTTATGACCTGTTTAATTTCCTAACACCAGCTTTAAGCAGCTTATAATACATCATTAAAATTACTGATGCCAAGATCTTTTTTAATCAAAGTAGGTATTTAAATAAAAATACAATCACCTATTTCCTATTCATATGAATTGTGTGTGTGCAAATAACCACTATAGATGGCAATAACAAAATATAGTACCCTCGAAACGCAGGGCTCTCCCAGAAGCTGTGGTGTAATTTGCTGTAATTTATGTGCATATAATATTTTTTGTGTAAAATATATCGAACATTGAATGACATCAGATCTAAAATGTTATTCCTTCATTTAGCCCATAGATTTCAAAAGAGGCAGATACAATTTCTGAGTGGCAGACAAAAAAAAATACTTGCCTGCCACAATGGCAGGAAGTGAAAAAAGCTCATTTCAGACCCTGTTTATTATCCTAATTTACCCACCTTGGCCATATTTAAATGGGGGGACCTCATGTAAAAATGCTGAAGTTATGTACAGATGGTTCGTATGGCTGAAAAACTTTTTGTCACCTTTGAAAATGATTTTTCTTTGAAAAACACCTTTACAAGTGAAAAGCTGCATTTCACTTCAGCATTGTTTCCTCCTACAGTTGTCATATGGCTTCAACCATAACAAAAATTCAATTCTCTTCTGCTGCTGACGAATGTTTTGTCCGTCTGTGTTGGTCGGGCGCCATAGTATACTCGCCATATCTATTCTCTGGAGATGGTCATAGAAGGTAAAGAAGATGAAATATAACCGCTGTATGTCCCCTTTTTTTATTGAAGATGCAGCACCCATTATTTAAGAAGATCCCAGGTTTTCCAGAACTTTATATTTTCTTGAAGATTGTGTTGAACCCTGAACACAATAATTTCAACTTTGATGAAATTGCGCCTTTAGACTGATTGTTCTATGTGTGAAGTAATCCTACTACTGTGTGCTGTCACTTGATACCTATACTCAGTATGTATGTGTGTGTGTGTGTTTCAGGTGGAGTGGATACAGCAGCAGGTGGTGAAGAGGAGGATCAAGAGGGATTACAAGCCAGCCCCGCCCCTTTCTCTGACTAGCCCCGCCCACAGCAGCCCGGCCCAGAACAACATATTCTATAATGACGCCAAGTGGAGCAGTATGTGGTACATTGTGAGTACATTGTCCACTCGTACTAGAGAATCTCTGTTTGCATGTTTACCAAAAAAAGAGCATCACAAGTTCCGAGAAAAAAAATATTTAGAGTCATCTATGCTGTTTTCGTCTGTTCCTCTCAGAGGATTGTGTGCTGTTCTTTCCTGCATTTATCGAGTTTGTGGGTCAAAGGTCAGCTGAGGTCATGGCATGATCCTGATTACTGCAGGGTCAGTGGAGCTGAGGGATTTGTGTGTGCGTGTGTTTTACTGAATGAAAGAATAGAAGAGCCATAGCGATTATGACTTTTTTGGCTTTCCTTAATTTGAAAAGAGACCATGTAAGGGTCAAGCTAAGACATTCTGTGTTTACTCATAAGTATAGTCCACAGCGGTAGAAATATTCATGTCTCTGTTTTCCTGCATTTCGAAATTGTTCGGCAGTGTTGTGCGTGCACCCGTTCACGTGCACACACACCGACACAGTACATTCAAATTCCCATTGCAGAGATTTGCAGGCTTATCACAAGTGTTTGCATACACCCTCAGATCATTGCTCTTTTTTAGTTATGTATTTGTGTGTGTGTGTGTGTGTGGTTGAGTGTCCTCTGCTCTGTCAATTGTTAACTTAGTATAGATAACTCCTAATACTTTGACCAGAGGTTTTAAACGTATTTTTCTATCTGTAGGACAGAACTCTCTGAACTTGATGTGTGCTTTCAGGTTTTCTTGGAAATGAAAGCTCCCTCTGGTCATTTCTAACAAAGTCCCTGACAAAGCCTACTATGGTTGAAACATTTCTATAAGTGAAATGTTTTTGTCAGTTTGTCCATATGTATATTTAGAATATATCCAGAGACACTTGCGATTAACCAGTATTTTTTATTTAATTGAAGTTTGATTCAAGACTCTGATGAAAAATCAAACAGAAAATCTAATTTATTTTAGGTATCTAAATGTCCGTTCGGCATGCAAGCAAATAACAACTTGTGGCACATGCAGTACTTTTAAAAACATGTGCAGTAAAGGATATTTAATTGCACAATAACTGAATTGTTGTGAACAACATGTGTTGAGAGGCGGCTGAGTAAGAGTGACGTAAGACATAAGTTTTTACGTTTAACCAAGCGGTTTGAGATTTCACTTAGGCTGCGTTCACATTATTTTTCTTTTTACTTTTAGTTCGTACTGCAGGTGCCCTTACAAATTACGTACTGTTTTATGTAGTACGAATACAATTGGGACATACTACTTTGTCATAACATTGCGCCTTGAACTTTGACCCTCTTGCTCGTATAAGGGTGTAATTGAATATCGAAACTATCGAGTATGGCAATATAATGTTTTGTGATACTGTATTGATTCTCAAAAACACTCCCTTTTTAATTAATGGTTTACATGCAAAGATTAACTCAGTCAATGCTTTATTTAATTTGCAAACAAATGCGCCATCTCAGTGTATGTGCCCTCTCAAAGTAGTGCTATGATGTTGATGTTACAGAGACTGTGATAAATGCAGATCCCACTGTTCTGATTGCATAAAAAAGTAAACTTTTTTTACTCAGATTTTATGCATATTCTGGTGTGTTCTTTATACTGTGACAGTTTTCCTAAAATTATATTTAAAAAAACACATTATATCTCCTCGCTTACAGTATTGCAATATATTGAATCGTAACCTCTGTATTATGGTGCTTATCGCCAGATTCTTGCCGATACACATTGAGTCCTATGCTCATATAGCTGATATATATGATATCTGTCAATGAGATGTCATCTGTCTGTCCTCTCGGTGGTTCAGTCAATGTGACGTATCTTCCGCATTGAATAGCCAGAAAAGCACGCTGGCTTGTGTACTGCAAAATGCGACCGGATGCAGTAGGACATCCTGGTATTTTTGGCGTAATGCATTTGACATACTATGTGTTGGACATATAAATCTTTTTCCGGCACACTAAATAGTATTGTAGTATGGGTATAAGAACACATCCTCTGTGAGATTTGAGATTTGACCTTAACTTGTTTGGACTGATTTATGCCTCTATTTGAAAAATGGTAATGCTCACACATGCTGTAAATTAAGTGGAAAATTTAGTTATGTGGGCACCCTCATGAAGTTTAAGTTTTGCATCTGCAAGACGCTGATGCGTTTGTTTTGTTTTGCCCCTCGTCTCTCCTTTATCACCTTCTTTCGCTTCACCTCCTGCCCTCATCTCTCCAGCACTGTAACGACGACGTCCATAACTGCCAGTCGGACATGAACATCATGGGGGCATGGAAGAGGGGCTACACGGGGAAAGACGTGGTGGTGACCATACTAGATGATGGCATTGAGAGGAACCACCCAGACCTCTTTCAGAACTACGTGAGTGTGTATGTATGCGCTTGTAGGGTGGCTATGAGCGGCAGTATGTGTGTTGAGTCTTCAGTCGTCAGTGAAATTGTGTTAAAAAGTGTTAAAGGTACAGTATGTAGGATTTGGCGTTATCTAGTGGTGTGGTTGCAGATTGCAACCAACTGAGTACCCCTCCACTCAATCCTCCTTTTACAAGACTGAGGTAACGTGAGCCGCTGAACGCAAAACCATGGCAACGCTGTTCGCCTCGCTCAGAGGCCATCCTTACCATAATAACAGTACTTTAGGAACAACAGAAGTCAGACGGCGGCTGGCGGTACCAGGGTTTTGCACTCTGCAGCTCACGTTACCGCAGTTTCACAAGTGTGTCGGAGAACTACGCTAAAATATAAAAATGTGAAGAATTCTCTCTAGAGCCAGTGTTTGGTTTGTCCGTTCTGGGCTACTGTAGAAACATGGCGGACTCTGTGAAGAGGACCCGCTCCCTATGAAGATATGAAGGAAGGGCTCATTCTAAGCTAACGAAAACAAAATGATTCTTAGTTTCAGGTGATTATACACTAATGAAAACATAGTAATGCATATTATATTCCATTTCTGCTAATAGATCCCCTGAAAGGTTACACACTGTTCCTTTAATCTATGTATATTAAATCAAATGATATGATATTAGTATTATTAACATTGAAATTAATTATCCTTTTTAGTTTGTAACTAAACCATGTTTACAGAGAGCAAGAAATTCACGTTACAGAAGTCAAATAATCAACTAGATTGGGTTAGTGGTGGTAATTTAGATCAGATAATCATGGATTACATTTCAAAGGAAAGCTTCATCATACCTGTGGGTGTGCAGGTATGCTGTGTGTGTACGTGTTTATTTGTCTGTGGTTACATACTTTAGTTTAGCTGCATGCAGAGGTATGTCTACCTCAGACCAAGGCCAGATAGTGAGAGCAACTTCTTGGCCTGAGGCAGCAGGTATAAGGTCATCAATCAACCGTGCAGATAAAATGTTTCACACCCTGTTTGACAGCGCCTGCACTGCTGTTATTAGCTACTCTTAATGCCTGGATTTGTTTATGCCGAAGGGTGAGCAGCGCAGCAGATTGAGTTTGCTCTGATTGCATTCGATTTACAAAACTGTTGCGAGTGATGCTAATGTGAACTGTTTGATTGGGTTAAAGAAGCTTCTTGGCGTTCTACAGGTCTATTACTTATACACACACACACACACACACGCTCACGGGTAGTGTTCGACCTGAATTTACCTGTTGGATGTTTTCTCTCCCCTGATCATTATTGCAGGCTCTGAAATAAAAAAAAATCCTCACCTGCCACTATTGTAGGTCACTAAACATTTCTACTGGCCACTCAATTTTTTGTTTGCCTTTTGAAATCTATGTAGAACACTTTAGAATTGTAAAAACTGAATTGCTTTTTAAAAATAATATTTTTGAATATAAGGAAAACCCATCTGCCATGGTGTCAGGTGACCTGAAATCAACTGTCATTTTGTTGTTCGATGTACTTGTTTTGACCTCTGTGTCTCTTCCAGGACCCTCAAGCCAGCTTTGATGTCAACGGCAACGATATGGATCCCATGCCTCGATATGACGCAACCAACGAGAACAAGTAAGAAAAGCTATCTACCAGATCTAATGAGATAGAGAGAGAAATTCAATTTTAACAGTTACAATATGGTTCAGATTAGGCTGTGGCTTTAGTCTTTTGGGGTTACTGTCAGCCAAATGCTCTTCTGTGTGTTTTTCTGATTGATTTTTACCAGAAGCACTTTGCCTCAATATGTTTATATTTGCTGAGCCCTGACCTTGTTGTGGGTGCGATGAATTACTTTAGTCTATTTGATTGTGACATTTGTGGGTGGGTTGTGGTTTTTCTGTTTGGAAGAATTGGTGTGTGTACATGTGTAAGTGAGTTTGTGTGTAAGAAGAAAAAAAAGAGGCTTGCTCGTCCAGGCACTTGTCTTGTGCCAGTTTGGCTTAGTGAGTGATTTTTGGTGTGTATGTGTTTGGCTGCAGCAGCCCAAGTGCCTTGGCAGTAGCTCAGT
Source organism: Sebastes fasciatus (assembly GCF_043250625.1). Lineage (NCBI taxonomy): Eukaryota > Metazoa > Chordata > Actinopteri > Perciformes > Sebastidae > Sebastes > Sebastes fasciatus. The sequence continues at coordinate 15,494,787 of NC_133800.1, read as the reverse complement.
CCCTGCTGGTAATGCATTGTCTTAAAGAGACATGAGGCCTACAGATGCAGCTTAAAGGGATAGTTCGGGTGTTTTGAAGTGGGGTTGTATGAGGTACTTATCCATAGTATTAGTCAGCTATTACTACAGTAGATGACGGTCGGTACGCCCTCAGACTGGAGAAGCAGACTGGAGTTACTAAGAAAGAAGAAAAGCAATGTAGTGCTGTGGATGGAACCGGCAGCAAAATGTATTTTAGCCACCTAAACAAATGTATATTAGTTTAGCTATATTTAAAATATTTTCACTGGTTTACCTTGCCTTGAGACAGCTATACAGTCTATGTTTCCGACGGAGAACTGAAGCCGCCAGACTCCATTAAAATAAACAGTAATTTTACCTAACAGAACACGTGATTTCCTGGTCTGCCGCTGCCTCAATCGGTTAGTTTGTTTGTGTTATTATTAGGGCTGTCAAAGTTAACGCGATAATAACGCGTATGTAACTGTAGTTTTTCATATCGGTCTCCAAATAGATCTGGGAACCATATATCAAAACCTGGGAAAAACAGTCTGGGAAAAACTTTTTTTTCTTTTGTCAAAAATTCAACTACCAGACACACGCTGACTACACAAAAATATACTGAAATTGGATTTTAAAAAATCTGAAATTAGAGTAAGCCTGATTCACAAAAAAACAACAAATGTAAGATTTTGCTAGTTAAAGCATGGGCAAAACACACAGCTATTACAAAAATGATGTGTACCACCGAGAGTTAAATGTGAGTTTAAGTAGCTGCATCCTTTGAAAATTTCAGAAAGTTAAAGTATGTGTTTGCATTTGAATAATTACTGTGAGTGAGGTGTGTGTATTCTTCCGACTGACTATTATCCATTACATAAACATTATATGTTTCTGGTTGAAACACCCTGAACGACTGAGACACAGATGTGTAGAAAATGGAAAATAAAGGGAAACACAAAGACTGGAGAGGTGGCCAGACAGATGATTTTATGGATTAGTGGAGTGAAGCGAACTGAGTGAAGACTGTTGAAGCGTTGTGAAAGAGGGAATCATCAGTTTGGCTCATAAACTGTGACAAAGGCGCCTATCACTGGTTTGCAGCCATTTCATATGTTATACTTTAACCCTCACAGTTTCATTTGTGTTCATTGTTGTGTAGTTTCAGTTTCACCCGGACTCAACGATGAACTGATTAGAATTTGGTGGTCAAAGGTCAAAGGGCAAGGTCTCTCTGACCTTATGTTCTTCCCTTTCTCATGAGAGCAATATCTCAGGAACACCTTAAGGGAAAACAAGCATCCACTTGGAATCAAGGATTGATTTTGGTGGTCAAATGTCAACATCAATGGGACCTCACAAAACATGTTTTTGGCCATAACTCAAGTTTTCACACGGTAATATGACAGCATCACACAAATGTCCAACAGGATAAAATGATGAAGTTATGACATTTTGGACAGACATGGATGTAAACTGCAACTTTACTGGTTGGAGGAGACATACACCCACGAGGCGGCAGTTCTTCTATTTTGTACTGCTCTGGTTTTAACTTTCTATAGTTTCTGGATATAGTTTGTGAAATCCTTTTCCCCACTCGGCTTTAATACTATTTAGGCAGCTGAGGAAGAAGGTCAAGCTCAAGGTCATTTTGTCAGGTGGGAAGAAAGGTTGAAAAACACTCCACTAATTTCATGATAAGTTAAAGGAGAGTGCTTGAAACCTGGAGGAGTATGTTGTGCATTTTACTGTGCTTTTGTTTTGTGTAGAGGACAGTGGAGGACTGTTGCGTGAAACATTGTGGGTGAAGAAAAGATAAGAGAGAGATATAGACTTCCTAGTTATGAGCTTTTCTGATGAATTTGCAAAGCATGGATGTTACAGTATACACCGTATAAGTGAGGACAGTGATGCTCTGCAGGGATATTTTAAAATCTTTGATCATGTTGTTAAATAAATCTTAACCTGAAATCATCAAGTTACTGCGAAACAGATTTTCCCCAGTCTGAGTGCTTCCCTGGACTTTAAAACTTCCCCGTGTCCCCGGGGGTTTGGATAGCTAGATGCTGGGTTTCCATGGCAGCGGTCAGAGCTGTTTCCGGGGGGTGTTGTGATGCAGATGTTCTCGGCAGGAGGTGCGTGTGTGTGAGTGTGTTTGTGCCGATCCAAAAAGTGAAGTTTTTGAGGAGGCGGCGGACACAAACATACTTATGTTTGTTTACGCTGGTTGCTGACCCGGGCCAGATTGTCACCACTGCAGTTACTGGAGGAATGTTACCCTGGTGTGTCTGTGTGTGTGTGTGTTTTTAGATGTTAAAGTGTGGGCAGCCTAACTTATCACTGATGTTGGACGTTGTTTCAGCTATCATTGTTTTTGTGTGTGTCCATGTCTGTGTGCGTGCGCATGGATGCTGTACTCAATAAATGTCAAGAGGTCCAAACTGTGCCTCTGTGTGTTTGTTCATTTGGGGACATTGAGAAATGTTAAACTACCTCTTCTTCCGTTCTCTGCTAGGCCTCCGTATGAGGAAAAAGCAAGAATTGTAGAAATATTTATAGTGTTTGCTACATTTGTAACACTTATTACTCTCAAACAATTTTGTTTAGGATTGCATCAACAGGAATGTACCCATGTATCTGTGAACACGTGTGTTTACGTGGAAGTGTCCTTGCCTTCCACTTCCAAAGCTGCATGTTTATCTGGTAGTTTGTGTGTGCTCTCCTGCTTGTGTACACACACGTGTGTTCTAGTTTTGTGTAATAGACGGTTCATTCCCGCTCTTTCCTCAGACACGGGACACGGTGTGCGGGCGAAGTTGCTGCAGCCGCAAACAACTCCCACTGCATTGTGGGAATTGCCTACAATGCCAGAATAGGAGGTGAGTGATATTTGTCTGGTTATTATTCCACCGTCTGACTTCCGCTGCTCCTACAGTAGTGTTATTATGGTAAGGATGACCTCTGAGCGAGGTGAACGGCGTTACCATGATTTTGCACTCAGCGGTTGACGCAGTCTTGTAAAGTGAGGAGTGAGCGAAGGGGTACTCAGTTGGTTGCAATCTGCAAACACACCACTAGATGTCGCCAAATCCTACACACTGTACCTTTTTAAGTTTGTCTTTGTGTCACTGTCCCACACACCATTGAGATGTCGTCATGGTGACGTCTGACTGTTTCTGCACACTTGCATTCTTATGAACGCCACAACAAAAAAAACAACATGTGATATGAGCTTGGATTATAGAAACATATATAGAGATTTTGTTGCAGAGGTTTTCATATTAAAGAGGAGCAAAATATTTCATTGCAGTGTAACTTCTATTGCTTGTTAGTCTAATACAACCAGGGTTTGTGTGGGACAAGCATACTGTAATACTTGCTAATTGATGACTCGTTTTGCATGACTGTGTTTAATTTATTATAGTTATTATGGCAGGACATGGAACAGCTAAACTGGCTGCTTAATGAATATTGTTAAACAGCCAGAAATGCGTAGGATATAGATTAAACTAGTTTGTGCATGTATTATTTCTGTGTGTGTGTGTATTAGGTGTGCGAATGCTGGATGGCGATGTAACTGATATGGTGGAGGCCAAGTCTCTGAGCCTTCAGCCGCAGCACATCGACATCTACAGCGCCAGCTGGGGACCTGATGATGATGGAAAGACCGTGGATGGACCAGCGTCTCTGGCCAGGCAGGCATTCGAGAATGGCATCCGCATGGTGGGCACATACACACACGCACGCACACAATGTACAGATGAACATGTGCTTCATTGCTCAGCCAAGACTTTGGTATTCATATGGAGAGAAAAGATAGAAACGCACACTCCAAGCAGATGTGTGTGTGTTTCACGCTTGTATCCCAAAGTCCTCCCTGGCTCTCTACCTGTGAAGCTCCTCCGGACATTAGAGAGCAGCCCTGGCCTATTAGCATATATTCATTTACATATTCATAGCTTATTTTGCATAAGGACAAGCTGCTGCTCTGTTGTTGGCTGAGTGGAGTGGAAAAGCTATAACAGAGGTTAAGAGGGGTGAAATCATTTACTGGTCACGTCTCTCACACACACACACACATACATACACACATCTACACGTTCACAAAGTTTGCTACTACTGGCTATCTACTATTTGGTTAAGCAGATGTAGACCTCTGAGGAGGTGAGACAAAGAGACAGAGACTGAAGGCTGAGTGCCTGTGGCATGATACAAAAAAGAGAAAAGAGAGAGAGGAGGAAAGGGACAGACAGGCAGGGAGTGTGAGCAGAAGAGAGTCCCTGCGCTGCTGACAGGCTGGCCTTTTAAGATGACAGAGGTGAGGGAGATATCTGTCCAACTGCTACGAGTTGGGCATGTGTATGTGCTGGCATGCCCTCCCGCTGGTGTGTGTGTGTGTGTGTGTGTGTGTGTGTGTGTGTGTGTGTGTGTAAAGCTGACTGGAGATGACATGCTTGTGAGTGTAACATGTACCTGCGTGACACTCTGAAGAGACAGTTTATCACAGAGAGCTGACGTGTTAGAGACACCACTGACAGCTGTGGAGAGGCTTGTACTCGGCTTGTGTTGCTGTATGTGTGAGAAACTGTGAGAACTAGTGTTTCTCTATGTAAAAAATAAGTGTTTTTACTTAGGCTAATCTTTGCTTTTTTTTCCTGTTTTAGAGCATTTTAGAACTACAACTAAGGATTATTTACATCTTTGATTAATGATGATTTTTCTGATAACTGACAAATTAATTAACTGGCAGTGCTTTTGAGCAATAAATCATATAGCCTTTTTTCTTTGCTCTCTTTCAATCCCTGATGATGATTGCTGTCCATCAGTTTCACCTTGTGTTTCACCTCTCCTTCATCCTCCTCCTCCCCCTCGTCCTCTCTCTACTCACTGTTTCCTCTCCCTCTCATTCTTTGTCCCATCCTTTCTTTCAAAGCACTCGCCATCGCTCTCATCTGTCAGCGTTTGCTCCTGTCTGATCCCCCTCTCAGAAGGGCTCCACTCGCTTATCGCTGCATGACAGAAGCCCCCTTTTGAAGACCTTTATTCCACCTTTTATATCTATGTGTATGTCTGGACAAACAGTGTGAATCGCAGTGTCAGTCAGTTTGTCAGATGTGTTTTTTTACTGACTCCTGGCTGAACTTTGCCTTCAAAACTCTCGGTCGTCACCAACACTGTAACGAGCTCAGTGTGTCTCCATCAGGGTGTAGGTCATTTTCAACTCTGCCAATTTTGAAAGTACAATGTATAAATGAATAGTAAAAGGTATTTGGCTTGAGAAGATGTCCAATGAAAAATAATTGTTAGTAAATGAATAGGTGTCTTTATTCACACTTTGAGTCAATGTGAAGCTCACTCTGAGCTGGCCCTCGTCTCTCAATTAGCAAGATCCTCTGAATACATCTGGGATGAGTTTTTTTTTTAATGTACTGTCTAACCTCTTCTGGAAACCTAGTTTTGAATATTAAACATCTGTCTGGCTGCACATGTAATACGCCTCAGTTATAACAAATGTCCATATGTGTGCAATGTTCAGCCAAAACTTGGTGAATTGCAAAACATGCACATAAAATCATTGCAAAAACTCTCTTATCTACTGTAAAAAAAAAAGGAAACGAAGAAGGAAGAAATACTTATACGTTGTGGAAAACGTACTCTTGTCCTTACATGCATTTTTGTGGCTTTATTGTTTTGCTTTCTTTCATATTTGTGTTCAAGTCAATTCTTATGCTGGCTTTTTGTGGGCTTTTGATGCATTCTTCAGATAAGCATTGATAATAACACCATTGTTTAGGAAACATTTTTAAAAAATAGTTAGAAACTTAACAAGATTGAGTGAAACAGACATCAGACAGATATGTACCGAACTGACAAAAATAATTAAAGAAAACAGAACCGAGTAAACACAATGTACCAACCGCTAGGATTTAACTAAATGAAAATATTGAATAAACAGAAAAACAGACTAGGCCGCGAGACAGCAACAATACGATGATGCAGCTATTGCCTTCAAGAATAAATAATAAATAAAACATACACTGATCAGCCATAGCATTATGACCACTGACAGGTGAAGTGAATAACATTGATTATCTCGGTACAATGGCACCTGGCAGTGGAAGGGATATATTAGGCAGCAAGTGAACATTTTGTCCTTGAAGTTGATGTGTTGGAAGCAGAAAAAATGGGCAAGTGTAAGGATGTGAGCGACTTTGACAAGGGCCAAATTGTGCTGGCTAGACGACTGGGTCAGAGCATCTCCAAAACTGTAGCTCTTGTGGGATGTTCCCGGTCTGCAGTGGTCAGGACCTACCACAAGTGATCCAAGGAAGGAAAAGCGGTGAACCGGCGACAGGGTCAGACCCAAGGCTCATTGATGCACGTGGGGAGCGAAGGCTGGCCCGTGTTGTCCGATCCAATAGAAGAGCTACTGTAGCTCAAATTGCTGAAAAAGTTAATTCTGGTTCCGATAGAAAGGTGTCAGAACACAGTGCATCTCAGTTTGTTGCGTATGGGGCTGCGTAGCCGCAGACCCGTCCGGGTGCCCATGCTGACCCGTGTCCATCGCCAAAAGCCCCTACAATGGGCACGTGAGCATCAGAACTGGACCACGGAGCGATGGAAGAAGGTGGCCTGGTCTGATGAATCACGTTTTCTTTTACATCATGTCGATGGCAACGAGTTCGAGGTGTTGACCTGGCCTCCAAATTCTCCAGATCTCAATCCAATCGAGCGTCTGTGGGATGTGCTGGACAAACAAGTTCGATCCACGGAGGCCCCACCTCGCAACCTACAGGACTTAAAGGACCTGCTACTGACGGCTTGGTGCCAGATACCACAGCATACCTTCAGAGGTCTAGTGGAGTCCATGCCTCGACGGGTCAGGGCTGTTGGGGGACATACTCAATATTAGGCAGGTGGTCATAATGTTATGGCTGATGGGTGAATATAGACATGATTTAATTCTTTTCAACCCATATTAAAATAAAAATCTTCCTGCTGAAAACTAATGGAAAAAATAAAGCTACATTTAAGCATCAGACATGATGCAAAAAAATTTATTATTCACAGAAACAAATACCTTTAAGTAATATTCTGTATCTGATTTATTACTAATTACTATGACACTATTGGTTCTAGTCTGATGTCAGTCAGTAAATGAACTTGTCTCATGTCAGAAGCGATGGAAATTAACCTCAGTCCGACATGGGAAACCCCTCACTAACACAGCATGGCACTCAGCAATGTCAACTTTTCAAAGAAGAAAAATGGGCCCTATATTTTGCCCAGTTGAAACGTTATGATTACTGAACTTGGATCAAATCACATCAGATCTGTTGCCAGACACTCACAGGATGCTGAGGACTTGCATACAGTCTTTGCTGCCTATTGATGTTTTCCATCTCTCTCACTGTTTCTGAGCTTCTTCTGTATACTGTGATTTCTGCACAATGAACACAGAACGTGTTTGGTGAGGAGTAATTATCTCTAAGTGCTAAAACAAATCCGCAGCCTCTTACTGTATCCTCTCTGCATCTCTTCCTGTCAGGGGAGGAAGGGCCGTGGCTCCATCTTCGTGTGGGCTTCAGGCAACGGCGGGCGCAGCAGAGACCATTGCTCCTGCGACGGCTACACCAACTCCATCTACACCATCTCCATCTCCAGCACAGCTGAGAGCGGACGCAAGCCGTGGTACCTGGAGGAATGCTCGTCCACACTGACCACCACATACAGCAGCGGGGAGAACTACGACCGAAAGATTGTAAGGACTGAAGTGTGTGTGTGTGGTAGATTTCAAGAACTGCTGCTGTACGTTCACACACATAAGCGCATTAGTTCTTGAAAGGAGTTCCCATGGCCTAATTTTACTGCAGGGCCAGAATGCTTATTCCCTTTTCACTGATGTCCAAGTTGTAGCAGAGTGTTTTGTTTTTAATTGAAATTTGGACAAGATTTTTGTCTTCCATCTTTAAATGTGCGACATGAACCAAAGAGATTTGCTAAAGCACGTCTGCCAGTCCTAGATAACCTAATTCAACGTATCCTCATACAACGGTTCGTATGATATCTTACTAGAAATTATTCCTCATTTTTTTTGCGTTTTCCTTCGAATGCATGCAGTCTTTTCAAAATAAACTTCCGTCTTCACAGGAAACAACTTGCTTAGATTTAGACAACAAAACCTATTTATGTTCAGGAAAAGATGCTGGTTTGGGTTAAAATAACTCCAGAAGTGGCGTTACTTAAATATGGAAGTTACGTGACAAATAAATCGCTGCTGACTTCCGGTTTCACACGATCTCCTGGGTCTTTTTGACCCGCCCATCCACCCCGACCTCCTCCCTACGCAGCGTTTGTCGCTCTTTCTAATTCCTGGTTCATGATTTTGTGGATTAAATACGAATAGATTTCGTGGTATACAGACAAATTACAGTGCATTACTTTTCGTAGGTGTATGAGAACAGCCTGCCTAATTTACATTGGATACTGACCGTGTTTTGATTTGGAGCTTAACATTTTTTAAAAATGAACACATGCAATATATCATTTCAGTTAAGAATAATGCTATTTGACATTAACTTGGCCTTGTTTGTGTGTGCTGCTGGGTCCAGTTGTGTGTGGCCTGGTTTGACCCAAATTGACCACATCACTCCCATGATCCACTGGGATGGACGGTGACAGTTGTCCACTGTGAGCTAGCTTGTCTGGCAGTGTCTCGCAACATTCCTCGTACTGATGCTACAGAAGGACACACACACACACACACACACACACACACACACACACACACACACACACACACACACACACACACACACACACACACACACACACACAAACACACAAGGAGAGAGAGCCAGGTCCCTCCAGCTTTGTACTCTTACAGTAGAACCTCATATATCTGAATGTCAGTCTAATCTACTTGAGCACACACTGTCCTGTCCACTAAATGCTGTTGGACCACTTTCACTTCTTACTAAACCATTTCAGATTCTCTGTGTGTGCATCTTCAGATAATCCCTCAAACTTTTTGGTCCAGGAGAGGTCCTTTGATGAAGGCTCAGACTGGAAGTTAGCCAAGCTTTTCTTGGCTGACCGACTGTCAAGCTGTCTGACTAGTTGGCTGTCTAAAGTCCATACAATCAAAGCGAACATACAGTGCTTTAACAACATGTTTTACCACTCCTTCGTCCTTTCTTATTCCTTGGCTTCTTCTTGGGGATTGAATTGATTCCCTGAATTATTGGGGAAACTGGTGATTCGTGTATTTGTGTGTGAGTATCAGTGTGTGTGGTATCTGTAGTGTATCAGAGCTGGAATGTGAGTTTCAGGTGTGTCTAAATCCTCCTGATCCTCATGACTTCAATCTCTCTGTCAGTTTCTTTCTTCCTCTCCTCCTGCCATCACCGTCACTATTTTCTCCTCTCTTCCTCTAACTCCACATTCGTAACTGTCTACTCCTCCTCTCCTTCATCTGTTTTACTCTGGGTTACGTCTTGACTCTCCCCTTCCCCTTTTTCTCCTTCTTCATCCCTGTAATTCCTCCTCATCCCTCTCCCCCGTCTAACTCTGTCTTCACTCTCTCTATCTGCAGATCACAACAGACCTGAGACATCGATGTACAGACAGTCACACGGGGACATCGGCCTCGGCTCCCATGGCTGCTGCCATTATTGCTCTGGCCCTGGAGGCAAAGTAAGATCCACTTAACCTCATCCCTTTGCTTCATCCCTTTGCCCCTTGCTTACCTTCTAATGCCCTCTTGTCCTCTGGCCTCATGCATTTAAATACTTGGAAAATCTATCTTTGTTTAAGTCAGTTAATAGCGGCAACATTTGGGCAGAGACGTACCAAAGACATGTAAGGTTTCTGAGGAATCTACTGACACTTCAGACAACTGGACTCAACTTGAGCCCCATTTCAATCGCAGGAACTTTCCCCTGGAATAAAGAACCTTTTGAAGAACTCATTGTGTTTCACTGGGTCATGACCCAAAGAACTAGATCGCGGGTACAAGTGGCCGAAATGGGTTTTCTCAGGAGGGTGGCTGGCGTCTCCCTTAGGGATAGGGTGAGAAGCTCAGTCATCCGTGAGGAACTCGGAGTAGAGCCGCTGCTCCTTTGCGTTGAAAAGAGCCAGCTGAGGCGGTTCGGGCATCTGGTAAGGATGCCCCCTGGGCGCCTCCATAGAGAGGTGTTCCAGGCACGGCCAGCTGGGAGGAGGCCACGGGGAAGACCCAGGATTAGGTGGAGAGATTATATCTCCACACTGGCCTGGGAACGCCTCAGGATCTCCCAGTCAGAGCTGGTTAATGTGGCCCAGGAAAGGGAAGTTTGGGGTCCCCTGCTGGAGCTGTTGCCCACGCGACCCGACCCCGGGTAAGCGGTTGAAGATGAGTGAGTGAGTGAGTGATTGCGTTTCACAGCGGTTACGTTCTAAAGCACAAATACATAACCATCAAACACTCAACAGATTATTTACGGTGGAGACAGGCACTCTTAGTTTAATGTTCCTCCTCTGCATTTCATTCATTTCATCCAACGTGCATCAGTAAATACTATGCAGCAGTAAATGTCACAGAGAAACAAAATCGTCCGGTGTCACGTTGCTTTTTCATACGTTAGTGGACTAATTTGCCGGATATCCACAGGTCTTTAGACCACTATGGAAACGCAGACAACAATAGGCTGAAGGAACCTTTTAGTTCCTTGAAAAGTGGCCCTGCAGGACATACAGTACGTGCTGAGCAGTACAACAAATGTTAATGTACTTCTGGATGGTGGGTAAGAGAACGTAATGGTTAGAGCATATTATCTCAGTATAGCACATTATACACCTGCATCCGATCACCAGAGTTTCAGCACTTACATGCTAATAACCTGCCCCTTCTGTATGAATGTGTGATGTGATGTATTCACATTTACTGATTACATCTGCAGCAGGCTCTTAAAGGTCTGTATAAATACAGGAGTCCTTCTGGTTCATCCAAAGCATGTTGAGTATATCCCTTTAATAGCTGAATGCCGATGGTGCAGATGGTAAAGTTGAAATGCTGAATGAAGGGAGTCATCAGCTGTTAATATTCAACTGTTATTCTGGATGCCAGGCCAACATCAATAGTGGACAGTTTGTGTGGATCATTTTTCTAGGTAGAAAAACTTCCTGTCCTCCAGTGCACCTGCTGAGAGGGTTTTAGGTTGAGTTTGGGTACATTTAGGTCAGTGGTTCCCTAACCTTTTCTACAGGGCCCCCCTTTTGTAGATAAAAAATATTTTCAAGCCCCCCCTCAAGGCCAGTTGCATCATTAATATTTAGCCTCCCTGCGCTAAGATTGTTTTCAGTAAACTATAGATAAAGTGTTGTGCACTTTTCTTTGGTGGTCAGTATTTGCGTTTCTTGTGGATTGTCATCATCACTCCTTCAGTGGTAAACTTGGATTGAACTGTAACAGACTTAATAGCTCTCCATTGAGTAGTGACAACAGATGAAGTGTGTACGTACCGTAGCCTGTCTCACCTGAGCTGGGATATATAATTTGATTATCACAATATATTGCAGTACCATCTCCTCTGATATATTAACACAAATAACACAGTGTTGTCTTGGGATCCTGAGACTGAGGTGATTGCCTCCTTTACCGACGACATTTGAACTCTGAACTGTTCCGCTTTCTGCCGTTTCAATGATGGTACTTTGGTACACAGTGTTTCATCTCAGCTATCTATAAAACAGAAGGCTCTTCATGACGTCATAAATAGAAATAGAATATGACTGATTGCTACATGTCAGATGGTTGTCTTGAGATCACCTGCATAGTGATGTCATCATTATTGTGGGCAAAATATTGGTTCCAAAACCCAATTTTATTGTTTTTTTTAAACATATAAACCATTTAGATATTGGTTTCAAGGTGTCCTTAGTGGCAGAATTTGTCTGCAACAAGCATAGCTACCCACATACATTTTGGGGCTAGGTGCTTTCATGCCAAACATTTTTGCTAGAAGAGACGGGAGTGCCAATTTCAACGTTGGCATTTTCAAAGATGAGAAAAGTAGGAGAGATTTTAAAAGTATTTTATTTTCAATAAGTTTCAATGTCCTGTCAATCCATTCTAGAGTCCCTGGTTGCATTTGTGTGTGACACCGCAGATGCCCGCCCTGTCCCTGTTTGAAACCTGTTGCTTTATTTGAGCTAAATTCATCAATTGGAAAAAGCGCGGTGCAGGTGCAGAGACTCTGATTTGGGCTTTACCCCATCATCACATGTTGAGCGGCTCGGTTAGCTGAGGTCACTTCATTTAACCTGGATAATCCAATCCAAATCCCCCCAGTAGAAAATATTCTCGGTTTCCAGGCAGTGCTGGGCACGTAAGCCTGTTTCCTCAACAAGATTATCACACACACTGCTTCTCTCCCGCCTGCTTTCTTCTCTTCTGCTAGCGCTCACCTCCTCTCTGTGGTGCGTGCCGGGCCTCCACCGCTGTCACGATGCTCTTTTTTTCCCCCTCCTCCAAGGCAAACGCTCTCTTTCCTTTCATTCACTTTCTCACATGGATAAACTTGCATGCGTGTACATGCAGGCAAAGAGGAGAGGATGAAAGAGTTTATACAAACTGTGCAATGCTGATCGGATCTGCTCTTATCTGGTGAATGAAAGCGAGCAAACTCTCTGTGATAAACATGTCAAGACGCCATGACGCTAGACTTCTTTAAACTCTCTGTTGTGAGGTCTTTTCCCTTGGTATGAGACTGGATTGGCACATGTTACTTCAGAAAACTGTCCCATGCGCCGTTCTCTGTAGTTTTTGCCAAGTTTAAAATGTTTTAAGTCAGCACATGATTTATCTTTTTATGAGCTTGAGTCTAGCACGGCAAGCAGCGACGTTTCAGAGCTTCAGAAACTTTTATTTCTTTCCCCTTTTCTTTTGTCCTTGGAAGTGAAGAAATGGAAAAGTGAGTGAACATGGAGACTTCAGTGAGGAAATTAGGAGGGATGAACAAGAAATGAGCGAGGATAACCTACCATAAGAATCTCATCTACTGGGAGGTTTTAAGCAACCAAAGCAGAGACAGATGAGCGAAAAGAAAGCACCATTTCTTCTCCATTCGTCTGCTTTAAAATTCAAGTTGGAGAGGCAGATTTTAGAGTGAAAAATGCTGATTATAGTTCATCTTCCATCACTGGACTGAACCAAGGTGAGATCAGATGGAGATAGGCTATTCATGCTTGTTTGCCTCATCCTTCACGTCCCTCTTTGTTTTCTCTCCATGTGTGTTTTCATCCATAATTACACTTAAAAGAAAAAAACGACATTAGACGTACTGATTCGCTGCTGGTTTTCCCCAGTATGTGAGCTACTCCATTAATTAGTTTTGGCTTGTTTATGGGAAGGCTGTCGTGGCCTAGATAACGATGCCAAAGTCACTTTTAATTAATGACCATAAAACATGTATGGAACCATAATTACACAGTGGCAGCTAAGCCTATTAATATTGATCTGAACATTAATTATTCTGACTTTTCATAGCACTTATCTGTGCTACAATCCTTTAATTATTTTCTACTTGATATTTTATTTTCAGCTATTTAGCCTATGTTGGATTTGACAAGTGTAGACTCATTGAAGCCATGTGTTCAACTTTTTTGTCTTATCTACAGTTGTATTCTGGGTATCACAGTGATGTGATATTTCAGGTTCACTGCAGGGCTTCCATAAAAAAGAAATCTTCTTTTAATTATCTAATATTTTTTTTTGTCTAATCCCGATCTCATCCCTAACATCAGAAAGCTCGAATATAACCCTGATATATGCAGAAATGTTGACACAACACTCCATGAAGTAAATTTGATTACTTTCCTTTAAAAGCCAAAGAATGAAAGATGATGACAGCTAATGTGAAAGGTTTAGCTGTTTTCCAGTGCTGAGAGAGATTGATGGCCAGCTTTCAGCATAGCAGACTTTTTCTGTTCTTAAGTAAAACCAGGAATTAAATGGTTAGAATTAAAATACCAACTAATATTATTCAGATTTAGTCATGATGACTGATTAAAAAAAGAACTGGTCTGAGACAAATAGAGCAGCTCAACAGGGACGGCCGGCCCACATTGTCTTGTAGTGTGCAAAAGTTTAGGAATCAAAATCCTTGTGTCCTAAAGTTTTGGAGATTTCAGGCTTTTATAAAACATGACTGACTGACTAATTGGAATGTCATCCTGTAGTTTGACCTGGTTAATGAATAAAATCACACCAAACCTCTAAATATTAGATATAATATCCATGTAAGGCAGCGATACTCCACTCGACAATCTTGTTCCATATGGGAGAGATCTGACTCTTTAAAACATGTTGTTTTTTCTAGATTATTTATTTTTCTGTCACCATGTGTGCAACCCTAAAGAACAAATGTGACATTTCATTACAAGTAAACACAAGTCAAACATTTACAATGTGTTTTGACAATGTAACACAACATATAGAGCATTTTTTTTTTAAACTTACAATTAAAATATAAGTACATAAAGTATTAACAGTCAGTCATACCAATTCAGTTAATAAAGAAAGAAGAAAATAACAACAGAGTGTTGTATAAAATAATAATAATATTAATAATAATAATAATAATAATAATAGAAAAAAAGAAAATGATTAAATCCAAAATAATAAAATTATTTAAATGACACACTTTTTCAGACAAACATCTCTGAGTAAATTGTGGTTAATCACATGGATTTCTTATGTGTTAGAAATTTAAGAGACTCATAATAACATTAAATTCAATTAAGAACAACTTAAAAGATGGGGTTGAGTTAAGAAATGTAGCTTTATGAATATGAAATTTCCCTACTAAGATAAAAAGGTTAAAAGAAAAGGATAAAAAGAAAAAACAATGGAGCATAAACTGTTATCACATTCAAAATGAAGTGATAACATTTTTACCTTCAATATTAATTGCATGTGTTGTTTTGCACGATATAAACGTTTTAGAATACGTTTTTCCAAAATGTAATACAATATGAGCAACCATTAAACAGATGAATTATACTTTTCTTACAAATATATAACGCATAGAACAATATAATAAATACAAGATAAAAATACGAGAAATCATAGCGACGAATGATGAACCCTATCCCCAGCCTAGTAGTGCTACTCCACCATGATACAGATAAAATTGCCTGAACATTTATGGAATAAAGTGCATATGTGAAGGAGGCTTTGACTATAATCTGTGAAAGTCAGCAGCTGAAGGTGTGATGCTGAGACTTCTCTCCAGATGTTTAGGATTTTAAAAGTCCTCTAGTGCATTTTTGGTTTAAGAGATCACAGGAGGATGTGAAAGAACCTGCACTTATGCAAGCGGCTCAACAGGCAAAGGCACAGTGAGTTCGGGTCAGACGTCGCTCTCTGTCTCCCTCTCACTACATACCTGCGTATCTTCTTAAATTTTAAAATCCGAATGTTGGGTTTCAATCCTTAAATGTTAGTTTTAGGTCAACTGATTCAGAGTGGTGCAGATTCTGGAGGTCTCAGATGGCGAGGGAGGGAGTGACATGAGGGGAGGGAATGGAGCATCTGGTCGGCATATGAGATGGAAGGGAATCCCAGGAAACTTGGTGACCCACTTCTTCCCGGTTTTTCCCTTTAATGTAGCATTTGGACATCAAAGCGGTCGACGCACATGGCTGCCATCTCGTAATGGATCTCACGTGAGATCTGAGAAACTAGGGACGGATGAACGGGCATCTATGCTCTCCATCTATGCTTCTCTGTAATTTTCTCTCAGTAATCTTCCACCTACTGTATATTACTATGTTTTATTTACCTTGTTTTACATTTCATCTGCTTTCTTCCTCCTTGCACTTTGTTTTTTAACCTCCTTCCCCCCTTTATCCTAAACTTTTTATGTTCCTCTTTCATCCACCTATCCTCCCTCATGCTCTTGTCTGAATTTACTCAGATATCTCTTCATGTCTTCCTGTTCATTCTCCCCCTTTTAGCCATTTATTTTCCTCGCCATGTTCTGCATTTCCTTTCACAACATAATGAATTATTCAAAAGCAATTTCTCATCATCATCCCTGTATTTAAATCATAAGTGCTGCTTGACCTTGTGTGTAGATTTTGTTATTTAAAAATGTATGCGTATATCTGTTTGCGTATGTGCATAGGAAAACAGGTCTTTGTGTCACTTATTTATTTATTTATTTAGTTCCTGCTTAGTTATGTCCTGCTACTCCTTGGTCCTTGGATTTTTTTATATTACAATAAATATATTAATGTACTTGTGTGTGTTTTTTCCTCTGACAGTCCTCTTCTATCATGGAGAGATATTCAGCACATAATCGTAAAGACCTCGAGAGCTGGACATCTCAGCGCCCCTGACTGGAAGACCAATGCTGCTGGTTACAACGGTACACACACTCTTACGCAGATAGATATCATCAATCTATCCATCCATTGTCTCAACACGTCAATTAAGCAACTGTTGCGTTTAAGATTCATAGTGGGATGTAGTGTGTTATGTATAAAGAAAAATACAAAACAGTTACAGAGAGAAATCAATATGCAGTATTTTGACTCCTGAATTAGTTTTCTCCAATCAGAAGAGGGATGATGAGCAGTTTCCAAAAATGTTTCCTTCTTGCTTAACTACTGCGCCAACAGCTGCCATCTGTCCGGGTCTGTGTTGTGGTTGCTGTTTGTAACTGTGTTTAAATGTGTGTGTGCATACCTGCGTGTGTGTGTGTGAAGGAGAGAAACCAACACAGTGAGAAGTAGGGGTCAGCCAGGCTGCAGGCCCATGTGTGCCTGGAGATTTTCCAAGTGACTGTTTTTTCCAAAGAGGAACTAAAGAGAAACAGAGCAGGGAAGGAGGGGTGGGAGAGGTATGGAAGGAATTCATATTTGACCTGCTGTGCCCATAAGTTTAGTGGTGTTGAAACTTTCTTTTTCACTTTTAGACAACTACCTACTACCTCATATGTCCTCAGTATTTTCATCAGTTAGTAGATAATACCTGTTAATAATTCATGCTCTGAATTTTTGCTTTTGTTTTGGACACATTTGGACTCTGTAACAACCTAAAGAACAGTCTTTAATAGGAATACTAGATGCCTTTAAGGAGGGCTACAAACTTGTCCAGAGGTCTTGTCACTGATTCTTAACCCGACCCCATCTTTGAGATTTGTTCACGTTGGATGATTTCACGTGATTGGGTAAAGAACGCAAAATCTTCCTCAGAAGTTTGAACTACAAACAATCCTTTTTTTGATAAGCCGTCATTGGTATGAGAAACAATAGTCAGCATTGGAGTGGTTTGATCAGCTGTGACTTTTCTCTGTTTCCTACAGTCAGCCACCTGTACGGCTTTGGTCTGATGGACGCTGAGGCGATGGTGAAGGAGGCGGAGCGATGGAAGCAAGTCCCAACTCAGCACGTCTGTGTGGAGAGCGCAGACCGACAAATAAGGTAGAACGAACGAACACACACAGAGACGAACATATCGTGACATACTAGGGCTGCAACTATCTATTATTTTCATGGTTGATGTATCAATTAGTTGTTTGGTCTATAAAATGTCAGAAAATGGTGAAACATGTTGATCAGTGTTTCCCAAAGCACAAGATGACGTCCTCAAATGTCTTGTTTTGTCCACAACTCAAAGATATTCAGCTTACGGTCATAGAGGAGTAAAGAAACCAGAAACTGGAATTTTTACTTTTTTTCTTAAAAAATTAACTGATTAATCGATTGTCAAAATAGTTGGTGATATATTTAATAGTTGACAACTAATCGTTTAATTGTTGCAACTCTAATATACACTACATGGCTAAAAGTATGTGGACACGCAAACGTTACACCAATATGCAATTTTTAAACCTCTCTGCAGGCAAGTCAAGTTCTTCCACACCAAACTTGGAAAACCATTTCTTCATGATCCTCACTTTGTTCAAGGGGACAGAGACTTCCCCAAACTGTTGCCACAAAGTTGGAAGCACTATTGTCTAAAATATCATTGTATGCTGGAGCATTAGGATTTCCCTTAATTGGACTTAAGGGGCCAAACCAGCAGCATGTGGACTGGGGTGTCCATATAACATAATTCTGGAAATCTACTGCTGTGCCACAGTAAGGAAGGTCATTCTGTAGTTAAACATGTATGTTAATTGTAGTAGACTCTCTGAGTTTAAAGCCAGATAAGCGAGTCTCTCATTTTTTTCCTTCCCTGGTGTTTTATGCACCGGCATGTGTTTGAGAGTGAAGTTGTGCAAGCTGTACCTTGATAGGGGCCAAGCATTAGTTCTGGCAGGGTGGTTTTCACATAAGACCTTTACTACACACACACACACACACACACACACACACACACACACACACACACACACACACACACACACACACACACACAAGGAGAGAGAGCCAGGGCTTCACAGCTTGTTATTCTTGATGCAGCTGGAAGCCGGAGCACTGTTCTGTGTTCGGCTGGCTGGCTGAACTCAGGCCCTGAACTGGTTTGCTTTCAGTCGAAGGCTCGGTGGCCAGCGACTGCAGCATTATCAGTGTCATTCTGTCTGTTCTGCTCCAGTGCACAAGTCAGTCCATGTGAGGCTTATGTAGTCCGGCTTGTGTCAGAGGCAGTTGTGCTCAGACCTCCGTACTCATGTATCGTGTGTTGGCTCATGGAGAGATTACCACTGTTGTTGCGTGAAAGAAATAAAAACAACCCCGTCATTTTAGCCTCCTTTTCCCGTGTGTAGTGTATTTATGAGTAGACATGTGTGAAATGGTCAGTCACACATTTGTCCAGTTACTGGGAGCTTAAGCCTTGTTCTTCAACAGAATTACCCTCCGTCCATGCAGCCAAATGACAGGCCTGCAAATTAAAAGTAGGCAATCACCAGGAAACATAAGGCTTTATTTTGTTTTGTTTTGGAATGAAGGCAAAAAGTCATGAAAGTTTATTGTGTAACACATAACAAAAACTGCCCAAAAAAGTCTAAAACATTCTTTTCCCTTAACAAACCTCTTTATTGAGTATAAATGTATATAGAAATGTGTCTGTGCTCACTTGCTTCTTGGACGTGTGACTGTGCCTATGTTTTTTTATAGATTGTGTTAACGTGTTTTGGAAGCAGGTCTATATGCGTCTCTTTTCCTTTCCTACAGATGTATGTGTGTACTGTATGTATGCGTGTGTGTTCTGTGCTTCTAACTTGCTACATGAGTGCAGCCATCCCGGCTGTGTTCCCACACACCCTCTGGCTGGCCCCTCTGACTGCGTTTGGTAATGTCTGTCTGCAATCGCTCGCCTCACTCCACTTGGAGCACGCACCAGGAAAAACGGCCTGATCTGTGTGCAATCAGGCTGGTGGTAATCAGCTGTGCATCTGCTCTGCTCGGTCCCATGCGTACGGTTCAGTTATCTGTGTTGTGTCATGGAGAAGCCAGAGCTGTGATATCAGCCCTAGACTCCCCAGCCATTACTGCTGTCCGCCTTCCAAGCAGTCATCGACTACTTACGAAAGAGACGATCAGTGTTTTCCCTCTGTTATTCGTTCCATCACGTCTGCCTGAGCTCATGCAATGTTCTTGTGTATTCTCTCTCTTTTCACTGGTTTTAATGTTGAAGGTACAATGTGGAACATCTGGCGGCATCTAGTGGTGAGGTTGCAGATTGCAACTTCTCCCGTGTGCCAAGCGTGTAGAATAACTACGGTGGCCGACGGGAAAACGTGAATGGCCAGTTGTAGAGCCAGTTGTTGTAGGAGTAGCGTAGGTCATTTGGAGAATAGCGGAGTCAGTGCTTAGAGTGTGTGTACGGGGGAAGTGAGTGGTGAAGCAAGAGAGAGAGAGAGCAGCGGCGAATATGTGTGAGCCAACAAGTGAGCTAGTGGAGCAGAAGACAGTTAGTTTAGCTTTGAGAATATCAATTGAATGTACAGTGGAAGTTGCAGTTCCAACAGAGGTTTCCCGTGTCTTGTTTCCTGGTGACTGAGTGAAGTGGCGGGGGGTTAACCTCAGAACGAGTAACGTTATCGACTTGACCATTCTGGGCTACTGTAGAAACATGGCGGCCGACTCCGTGAAGAGAGGGCCCGCTCCCTATGTAGATATAAACGGCTCATTCTATGGTAAAGAAAACACGATTCTTATTTTCAGGTGATTATACATTAAAATAAACATACTTATTCATATTATATTCCATTTCTGCCAATAGCTCCCCCTAGATGTTACACACTGGTACTTTAATTGTTTATATCAACTATTAGTCCCTCAAGAGTTATATAAATGATCAGAGATGGAGTCGAAGTACAAATGGAGAAATTGTTATAGATTGTTTACCTGCTGGTATTCTGGAAAAAACAATTCATATTGTAAATATAAGATAATAATAAACCACTTTGACTCCTTTCATACTAATTCAATGATTTAATTGATATAAGACAGGTGAATTTGTTTCACCAATGTTAGTGGTTTAAAATAAATACATTTACAATACTCAGTGGAAATCATTAAATTCATCTTGCTGGCCTGTTCTGCCCTTTCACAAATACATTTTTATATTTAGCTGTAATTAATTATCAATAAACTGATCCCACAATCAACACAACCACTTACTCATAATTTCAGATGGTTACATTAACACTAAACTTTTGAGAAAACCCTTCGCAGAACGATTAAAGCAGGTATTTATGACTGTAATTTAAATCTTTGTGGGTACTATGTGGTCTGAATGGCAAAAGAAAAAAGCATTTAGTAATCATTGTGTTGCTCTTTGTCTCAATTAATCCTTGAGCCAAGTTTGAGTAATACTTTTTCCAAGAAAAAAGCTTCATCTTCATCGCACAGCTTAAGGCAATCTTTACCAGCCGATAATTGTCTGGGGGTAATTTTCCTCTTAAAGATAAACATCTGTGCTGTATCACTTAGGCCCTAAAAGTGTCATCACCGTCATTGTAACCCTGACAACAGGCAATCTAACAAAACTGTTTCCAATACAGGATCAAACCGCACAAGTCGCTGGCAATAATTGTCTTTCAACCCTCTACCCTACAAAAAAAATAATTGTAGTAATCCTCCCTTTATATGTTATTTGCGAGCAAGTGTAATTCACCAGCTCTGTTTCAGTTTCCAGTGAATAAACCCTGTATGTAATCCAGCCAGTGAGTTAATGTGTTGAGTTGGCTCAGCTGCTTCATGTGCAGCAGCGATGTATGACTCTTTCTCTCTGGCAGGATGGTGTTCATTGTCCCCTGTACTGGACCTGTCCATGTTTTCACTGTTTTTGTCATTGTACCGCTATTATATTAGATCATACCACAGATGTTATTCAAGGGGTCATTATGTTTGCGTTGGCCAAGTGTTTGG
The DNA here is from genome assembly GCF_043250625.1 of Sebastes fasciatus. NCBI lineage: Eukaryota > Metazoa > Chordata > Actinopteri > Perciformes > Sebastidae > Sebastes > Sebastes fasciatus. Next base: position 15,473,418 of record NC_133800.1, on the reverse strand, counting down.
TTGTTTGGTGAGCAGTGCATAGCAGACGGAACAAATGAAGTTCTTTGTCTTTCTTATCATGCTCGTGGTTCTTGGTTTCTTTGGCTGGTTGAGGTTTGGGAAATGGAAAACTTTTGTGCATGCTCTTTGGCTTTTGGACGAGGTTAAATCACAGTACACGTGATTGCTTTTAGGGGTGCCTCAGTGTATTGAAACTTGATATTGAGGGTTATGTCAGACAGTCTCTAACAGAGTCTTTGGTGAGTGAGCAGAATGTCTCCGTGTAGGGAGACAGCCACAGTCCCCAACGCCTCTCCCTGAAAGAGCACACAGACTACAGGTGCATTGTGACTTAGGGCACACAAGACCTGACCTGACGCGTCAGATGGTTTATTACACAGAACCATCTGAGAAGCCGTCATTGAAAACTGTTTGGAAAAAAGGGCAGGCACTTTAAAAGGACACTTGGCAGGTGATTGGATGAACCATCTGTCAATCAAACGCTTGCCGAAGCCGGTCGGGAGAAGAGCGCAAACATCTTTTCTATCGTGAAAAGCCTTCAGTGCCGTTTCATTGCCCTTCTTTCAATGAAGAAATACTCTCCAGTTGTAAATGAAACCTTGAAACCAATTAGTAGCTTTAAATGCAGAACAAGTTCACTTAAAAATTAGTTTCACAGCTTCGTAAAGAGGAAAGATCTCTTTTTGAAAGTCTTTCCTGAAGCTACTGTAACCAGAGCCGACGTTTTATCTTGAGTGATATGTAGCAGTGTTTTAACCCGATTGGCCATCTGCTCGGCTTCAATATCTGACATCCTTTTTTTGTTTGCTTTTTTATGCCTCCTTGCCGGCGACAGCCATGGCCGGAAGTCACAGGTCAAGGTCACTGTGACCTCACGTCCATCTCATTCTTGTTAACGTGATAGCTCAGCAATGCCTGGAGAGAATTTCTTCAAATTTGGCACAAACGTCCACTTGGACTCAGTGATGAATTAATTTGATTTTGGTGGTCAAAGGTCACTGTGACTTCACAAAACACATTTTTGACCATAAATTAACTAAGAATTTATATGGAAATTATGTCAATTTCACACAAATATCTAACAGGATAAAATGATGAAGTGACATTCTGGACAGACATGGATGTAAACTGCAATTTGACTGGTTGGCGGAGGCATACGACCGCCATGCGGTAATTCTAGTTGTTGGTGTTTGATGATTGTTTGATAATCTTTACTGCAATGAAATGCACTAGTATACCCAGCGAATCTCTTTGGTTAATGCCGCAATGTCCATAGATTTGTTTTATGGTTTTCCCACTTTTTGTCAGTGGAGCTGGTTTTGAGTCTCCATCAGTGGACTGATTGATAAATTGATGCATCGATTAAAGACAATATTCATATTTTTTTAACAGCCAATGCTCCCAGAAATAACAAACTATAGATATTTCTGTTTTAGTGTGTATGTTCTCCTCATGTATACCTTTTGATTCCTGCAGAACTATCCGTCCAGAGCATGTGGTTCGGTCGGTGTACAAGGCAACAGGATGCACTGACAACCCCAACCACCATGTGATCTACCTGGAGCACGTGGTCGTACGTATAACAATCACACACCCTCGACGGGGGGACCTGTCAATCAATCTGACCTCACCCTCAGGGACCAAGTCTCAGCTGCTTGCCAACAGGTAAAGACACATGTTATCTGCAATGTAATACCACATGAACATGGAGGACATTGCAAAATGAAAATGATTATTGTCAGAATGTTGTCTTCAAATAGAATAACCAATGTCGGGATCTTTTTAATTAGCAGTTTTTTCAAATTAATGTAAAATCAAAAACTGGAAGAAAATCAGTAAGGGTACTAAAAATTCAGCTTTATTGTTCTGACTTAGAATAAGGTAGGCTGGGCGATATGACCAAAATCTTCTATAATGATATAGGTTGTTTCATATCCCGATAACGATATATATCACGATATAGCATGTTTTCTGGTAATTCAATAAATAAATGGTCTATATGAAATAACCACATGGTTAAGCCTATTTTTTGTGTATTCCTGTGAGATTTTAATACTTGACAAATTAAAAGTACTGAGTATTTTGTCATTTTAATAGATTGAGTGCAATGTAAGTGAAATTATAGAGAAAAAAATAAATAAATATAGGCCTAGCCAATGTCACGATAGAAATGAAATAGAAATCATATTGCCCAGCACCGGAATAAGGCAAGGTGCTTCTAAATTAGAAATGTTGGGCCTCATGGGGTTAAATATTTACAGAAGCCAAATACATTTGCATTATTCTTTAAAGTGTGGATTCAATTGTCTATGTTTGCTTTGTTAACAAGAAGAATTTTTAATCTGTGCAGAAACACCATAAATTGTGATAACCTCTAGGGGATTAGATTCTGAATGTGGTGTAAGCGCTGTAGTCCATGTTCACCTCAGATAAACCACAGTCCTGTACAATGTTTGTCCACAGTTCATGAGAGACTGTGATCGTACTTGGTTGAGACTGTTTGTTCTGGTATTTGCAGTACTTGAGTTGTTTCCTCATCTGTGACTTTTTTTTGTGTGTTTGTGTGTGTGTGTGTGTGCATGTGTTGTTGATGTGCAGGTTGTTTGATCACTCCATGGAGGGTTTTAAGAACTGGGAGTTTATGACCACCCACTGCTGGGGAGAGAAGGCAGCAGGCGACTGGGTCCTAGAGATCTATGACTCACCTTCTCAACTCCGCAGCCAGAAAGTACCCGGTATGACAGTATTGCTAATTTCTTTATTTAAAAAAGAATCATCAGTCTTCAAACTCATTTGTATTTTTTAAACCTGATTTCCAGAGACAGTAGAAGTAGAAGACACGGGAGGAGGTTTTAGCGTGTAGGACCAGCAGGAGCACACATGTTGCTCTGGAGGCAGTGAACTTAACTGCTCAAATGACCCACTAATTTAACAACATAATAAAGTCTCAAATGGAGAGTAGCAGTTCCTAAAAAGCTCTCAGGTCGGTCACTATAATCCCATGTAACTTGTGCCTAGTTTCCTCATGTGTATCATTAACAGTTTAATGTAATCTAATCTACTTATGGTCGCTGAAAATATAGAATAATTTAGTGGTGAGAGTGGTTGAACTGAGTTATCACATTACAGCTGAACAGAAACAAGAAAAAATGCTGGACAACTGCCTGACAGTACACATCTGTTTTTTGTGGAACATAATGACAACGCTATGTATTGAATATACAAATCAAATGGGCATCAAAGGATGTTCAGCTGCTCCCCATCAGGACAGACTGAAGAGGATCTGTGTCTAAGACTTTTACAATGCTTCTGTTTCCTCAGGCAAGCTGAAGGAGTGGTCACTGGTGCTGTACGGCACCTCTGTGCACCCGTACTCGTCTCTGCGCAGCGATAAGCCCCGCTCCACAGACATGCTGACGCCCACCGATGAGGAGTTCACAGAGGAGTACAACGGTGAGTGATAAATCCAGAGCTGTACACACACAGGTTCGCCACAGAGGCAGCGTTGAAAAGTAACATAATTCTTTGGCAGCTGCTGTTTTTACTGACCTGTCACAGTGATAGTAAGTTGTACTGCCGCATTAGGAGCAAGGGTGCAATAAAATGAAATGAATTATTCCATAAACTCAGTTAATATGGACAAAGTTATTAGACTATAAACTTCTTCCTACGATCATCATCTCTTTACACTGTTACGTGTGTGTGCCTCCAGGCCCCTGTGACTCTGAATGCAATGAGAACGGCTGTGAAGGTCCTGGACCCCATCACTGCATCAACTGCCTCCACTACTTCCTCAAGTTCAAGAACAACACCAGGTCAGAGTGCTTCAGATATCAGTATTAAGTGGAATATTGTTCTTGTGTTGGAGAACATAAAAGTAAAATTATAAAGACCTATTAACTGTACTTGGGAATAGTGGGAAAGGATTTTGTTTTTCACATCTTTTTTTACACAGAAGTTGTGTCTCTTATAACCAGAACTGCTTGGAGTACTTCACATCTTCATTTACAGACTACTTTTGTGTCTGTCCCCTCCCGCTTTTTATCCTGGGAATTATTTAGAACAGAGATTCAGACTGAAACAACTTAGTAATACATTAATATCAACAGAAGGTGAATTAGGAAATACAAATATGACTCATGTAATAAGTGAGTGAATGAATAAACTAGTGCTGTGCAATTAATCAAATTTCAATTACGATTTTGTCCTCCAAAGATTATGAATACAAGATAATCAAAATAAAATGATTATTGTGCAGCATTCCGTTTCACAATGATGCTCTCGTTTTGTCTTGCGTCATAAATCCAGCACGCCCCTTTCCTTAACAGCGTTGTGCTTTCGCTCCGCTCGGTGTGGGAGGCATGGGTCCTCTCCCCAGCGCTGGCTGGCCGTCGTCGGGTGTATTTCCTCCGTAGTGGTGCGCCGTGACCGGCTCTAGGTCGGCTTGGAAAGGCCTGGGGTGAAGGTGGCGCTTTACAGCACCCCTCCCCCGGACATCCCCGATTAGTGCTCGCTGTGCTCTCTCTCCTTGTGGGGAGGGACGGAGCTCCCTGCTCCTGGCGCAACTGTCAACCAGGGAGGGCTGTCCTCAGTGTGGAGATGTTGGCAACCCACCTTACCCCTCTTGAAACACGCACCCCGTCTCATTTACCATGTTTTGTGGGTGTGACTTTTTTTGCTGTGTCATCACCATTCATATCTAAACAACCAATGTGTATATGATCAAATTGTTTATAAAGTTCTTCGTAGATCTAGCCTCTTAATTTTACTCTCAAAGTGACCAGATTGATGCATTTTACCTTTAAAATATAGGCTACAAAATGTTCTTTTAAATGAATGATGTTTAGTCAATGAAGTCAATGAGTAATCGTGTTAAATAATCGTGATCTCAATATTGACCAAAATAATCAGGATTATGATTTTTGCCATAATCAAACTTTAGTTTTGCAAGTTTTATACACATTTTAGCATATGGATAGCCAAACTTAGGGGGTATTATTAAATTTGGGGATTATTCCACTCAGTGTCACTGACCTCTCTCACTTTTATATACTGCTTATAGATTCTCAAAGTATACGTGAACATGTAAATGTATTTGCTCTGTGGACTTCACCAGAGCCAATCTTTTTTTTTTTTCTTTCTTAATTTAAAAAGTGCACGTGAGCTATAGAGCTACAGATGGAAGATGTGTCGATATGATTTCAACAACATCTGATTGTTTTAAAGAGTGTGAAGTCCGCTGGCAGTTCAGAGACAAATAAAGACAGGGATCAATATTAGCTGAGGGTTTCAATCAGAAAGGTAAGGTGATTGTCGGTGCATACCAATCCACCCATAACTGGATTTAACCAGCTCAAGGCATTATTCCTGTTGTTTTCTCAGGCTTCAAAGAAACATTTGTGTAACAGCTCAGTTTGCATGAATGAATTTAATAATCAGCATTCCTACAGACACCTGGTGACTTAATCACATCTGAATAAAGATGAATCTAGGTATTTATTTGGTTATAGGTGGATCTTTGAAGAGTAGGAGACACAGTCCAGGTTGGAGAGAGGGATCTAATCTTTTTGAGGCTGTTAAACAGTTTTCTTGTTTTGGTCTCAAACTCATTTTGTTTTTAAGAAGCATGCGCGCGCATTAAGATCCACATAACTGGCTTACTATGGTTAAAGAAAGCTAGGTGTGCTGTGATGTCGGCAGTATGTTTCTTACATGAAGGTGACAAAGGCTCGAGCACCGTTCTAGATCGGACGTCACAACAAAAACAATTTTTAATTGACATTTTGTTATAATATGAAGGGTACAAGACATTTCCGAGGACATATAAAGACATATTCATATTCTAAACAGTCCCTCATCTCCATGACTAAATAAATGATACGAACAATAAAGCTATTAAGCTGTAGTACAGTACAAAGAGGTAGGTTTGTTAGGGGACAAATAAACAAATAAATAAATAAAATATAATTAAATTAAAGTAAATAAAAAGATAAATAAATAAAAAAAGGGGGAAAAGACAATGGGCTTTATCAGTTGACTTTTGCAGTGCATGATGTGAGATCTATTCTTTGATATGGTCTGTTGTTGATGGGTCCCAGGACATCCTGAGAGTCTGAATATGACTCATGTAACCTGCTATGTTGGACATTAGTTTAATCCTGTGTCAAAAGCAAGACATGAGGTAGAGACACAATGTGTAAACACGTGGGTCTTGAGCTGCTTTTAAAGGTTTCCACAGTAGGAGCTACGACTTCAAAGGCAACAATTGAATGTACAGTAGCTTGTGTTTTCAGTGTCATGACTACATGACATAATCTCTAGCTTGTTGTAACATTGTTCTGAATTTCAGAAAAAGTCACATTTAGATTTTTTTTAGCATGTAATATCTGGATCCAGATATCTTGCTTCAGTTATTTGGTGATCTTAATGTGAATAAGGTTAAGAAACAGCGCAGCTGGTGACCTGATTCTTTTGACCTTGTCAGTGTGATAGCAGAGAAGTTGTTTCCTGTCGGTCATATCATGTTCAGTCTCTCCCTTCCCCCCTTTAAAAGTACGTGTTTGTGTGTGTGTGACTGTGAATTTGTGTGTGCACATTTGTGTGTGCCCTTAGGATCCCATTAGGATCAAAGTCTGCTCTAATTGCCTTTGTGTCGGCGGGTCTCTGCACTAATAAAAGGCAAACTGGTGCAGGTGCATGAGAATGTGCAAGCTTAGGCGCTGACTTATCATTAGCCCTCTTTAGAGGTGTGCTGCCCTTTTCTGCCACCACAGGGAGCAATTGATGAATGAAGACTGGGGGAGTGGTGAGAGGAAGGAGGAGGGGTGTTTAATGTTCAGATAATTACATCCCTACATATGTGTTTGATGGTCTAGACTCACCAAAAGGTGTGTGGCTCTTTGAAACTTTAGCCCCTTGTTCAAGTTGGGACTGTTTCGACGTTATTCCGCCTCACTGTTCTGTATGAAAGGTACGGAGACGGAGGGGGGTCCTGGGGGACAGAGTTGAGTCGTTGAGCCGGCAGCGGAGGTGCCGACAAAGCCGAGTCAATGTTTGTGGAAAAGGGACAGCCGGCTGTTGCTGTTGTATTAAACGTCACGCCTCTTTTGCACCCGTTATGCCGGCGTGCTGTCTAAAATCACACACTGGGGCAGCATTATGCCGCCGCTGTCTGCTTCAGTGTGAATAAGCAAAGCTGACGTAACTGCGGCTCTTCTTCACGGCAGTATTGCAGAATCTCTGTGTGAAAGGGGCTTTTGTAGTTTTTTTTTGCACCTCTGTGTGTATGTGTACACACGTGTGTGTATTGTAAACAGAGCTTTAGTCAGAATTTTGGAAATATTCAGGTCATAAGTCCAGTAATTCCCCAGATCATTTTGAAGGAATTCAAACATTTTCTATTCATTTTGACAATTTTCCATGTTTAATTAATAATTTATTATTTTTTTAATTGTAGATCAAAGAGTTTCTCTACTAATGTAATGGCTGTTTTCAGGAGTATCTTCTACCTTACCGTGAATAAATCAAGTGGGAAAAATTATTTAATTATTATATTTATTTAATTATGTATCTCTTAATTTGTCTTTGCCTAAAAGTGATCAAACTTAACACTTTCTGAAAACCCGCTATGTGTAACTTTAAAGGAACATTGTGTAACAATTCGGGGATCTATTAGCAGAAATGGAAAAATAATATTCACAACAATGTTTTCATTAGTGTATAATCACCTGAAACTAAGAATCGTTGTGTTTTTGTTAGCTCAGAATGGGCCCTTCATATCCAAGTAGGGAGCGGGTATTCTTCACAGAGTACGCCATGTTGCTCCGCCATGTTTCTACAGTAGCACGGAAACCAAACACTGGCTCTAGAGAGAGCATTTCATGTTTTTACGTTACCTGAAGGCCACCGTAGTTCTCCGACACACTTGCGAAACTGCGGTAACGTGAGCCGCAGAGTGCAAAACCGTGGTACCGCCAGCCGCCGTCTGACTTCCGTTGCTCCCAAAGTAGTGTTATTATGGTAAGGATGGCCTCTGAGCGAAGTGAACGACGATACCGTGGTTTTGCACTCGGCGGCTCACGTTACCACAGTCTTGAAAAGGGAGGAGTGAGAGGAGGCGTACTCAGCTGGTTGCAATCTGCAACCACACCACTAGATGTTGCAAAATTGTACACACTGTACCTTTAAATTATGAAATGTAATCTGCATGTTCCAAGAAAAACATACTGAGGACATGACCCTCTTTGGGTGTGTGTGTGTGTGTCTTTTTCATGCATTTGTAAAATAAAAATGTCAATGTACAGTTTATCAGTGTGCTTTATAGGCATGGAAGGTAAGCAACATTTTGGGTGTGCTCACGTGTGGTTTCACTTCCACCTAGAGTGATTTACAGCCCATGTGGTTGTCTCACCACTTGTGTTGTGACTAAAATAGAATCATAACTGATGTGAATGATGGACAAAAATACAAAAACACGAGTTATGTTGAAAAAACCTTGACATTTTGTCTATATGATTTCATGGATTCAATCATTCACATCTGCTTGCAGTGAAAGTGTGGTCAGGAAAATGCTGTATAAAGTGTTTCTCACATTTAGTGGTGTCCTTGGTGTAGGCGGTATATAAGATAAGATAAGATAACCCTTTATCAGTCCACAGCGGGGAAATTTGCAGTGTTTCACAATCTTTATTGGTTAAATAATCACTTCATTATTGCAGAGAAAAGGGTGTTGAAGTTGGGGGAGAAACGCGTGGCAGTGTGTACGTGCACATGTGGATTATGTGTTTCACACATGCAATATGTGTTTCTTGGCAGAAAAATCTGCAGTGTGTGTGTGAATAAGGCTTAAGGAGTGTGTACGTGTGTGTGTATGTATTTTGTTTCACCTTAGGAAGGGAGCCTCAGGGTGAAATGAGGGGGTGATGGAGGGCTGTGAAGTTATCCAACAGATGTTACACCTGTTCATCATATAGCCCCCGCACGCACACACTTGGTCCCTCTCCTTCTGTTTGTCCTAACTCATTATTGATACATGAAAAACAAGTTTACATTTACAGTTGGTGATTATAAAAAACATATTTCTTCTTTCGTCCTATAAAACTATATTTTACCCAAGGTTATATTTATAATTGCACACAATACATTACGCCCATAATACCCTTACACAAGAGCCATATGTGCTTTGTCAAACATGTGTTTTACATTTCGAGCCTGTTAACATTATCCTGAGCTGTGTGATAGGGGTTGTTAATCGCAGTGGTGGAAAGTCACCAAGTACATTTACTCAAATACTATACTTAAATATAATTTTTAGGTACTTTACTTTGGTATTTACATTTTCTGCTACTTTAAACTTCTACTCCACTACATCTTGAGAAAGATTTGTCACTTTTTACTCCACTACATTTGTCTGACAGCTTTTTATACTTTGCACATTCAGATAAATAATACAAAATATCAAATAACAAATTATGATGTAATATTGTGGATTAAGATAAGACTTTATTGAACACAGGGGGAATTCACAAACTTCTCAACAGTATATAAAATAATTAAAATGAGCTTTACCTTTACCAGATGCAACATTAAAGTGATGAACATATTAATAATTAAAAATTATAATCCAGTAATATATTATTCTGCATAATGAATACTTTTACTTTTTGTTTTTTAAGTATATTTTGATGCTGAGTATTTCTGCACTGTAGTATTGCTCCTTTTACTTGGTAAAATATCTGAATACTTCTTCCATCACTGGTTTATTGTGGAGCGATGAAGTTGATTTGGAATCTTTTATTATATTGTACAATCAGAATAAACTACAACCTGAACATTTGTGTAGGAAATACAAATTGTCCCTCCTTTGTATTCCACTTTTGCGCTTTTTTGATGCTCTCTTTTCACCTCCTTTCCCTCTCTTCAATCACCTCTCTCCAGGATGTGTGTGTCGGAGTGCCCCAGTGGCTTTTTCCGCGATGACAGGAAGCGCTGCAAGAAGTGCTCCTCGTTGTGCGAGACCTGCGTCGGTAGCCGTAGCGACCAGTGCACCACATGCAGGACTGGTTTCCACCTCAACGAGGGCTCCAACACGTGTGTCGCCAACTGTGGCGACGGCTTCTACCTCGACAATGGTACGTTTCACTGCTGGCCAAATGATTGCACACATGATGGCTCACCATGCAGTCAAGAATTTGTTTCCAAACTCTTTCATCGTTGGTCCCACCAGGAGGTTTTATAAGCTGTTTCTATTGTTTTCTCCTTTGCATCTGTTTTCTTATAGTTCTACAAACGACATTTAAATTTAACAGAACATCGACAAATGGGGATAATCCACAAATTCCACTATCAGACCTGCCCTTGACGTTACGTCTAGCCAGTTGTTTATTTTAATGCACTTTGCTGAACCAAACACAACTAAAAAGTTTGAGCTAGTAAGCAGTTAAAAGTGGAATAAATTATGAAATAAAACAGACCTGCTGGAGAATTATCTATGGATAATGTTCACGAGAGGTCAGCCTGTTTTCAGGTTTATAATAAACAGAGTAGTACAGTGGGGTTAACATACAGTACATACTGTATGTACTTACTGGTTTGTCTCATGTTCTAGATGTATGCCAGCCTGGATGAAAGTAAAGCAGGAATGAGAGACTGAAACTATGTATATCTTATAATTATGTCTATATATTGGTTTGCAGCCAGGACCGTGTAAGTCCTGGCAGCTCTGAGAGTCTCTGGCAGCAGATCTGATGCCATCGGATCCAAGTTCAATCATAACATTTCAACAGGCCAAGATGTAGTGGATACTTTTTTCTTTTGAAATGTTGGCACTGCTGAGTATTGTGTTGTGTTAAATGAGCTATCTAGAGTTTATTTTCTCTGTCAGTCTGACAGCAAGCCGAGGTGAATTCCTGCCTTTGTCAACACGTTGGACACTTTCATGTAATGATTTCATTACTGGGAGTTGCCAGCTTGATTATGGACAAAGAAATGTAAGCTACAGGATTAGAGCTGCAATGATTAATCGATTAGTTGTCAACTATTAAATTAATCGGCAACTATTTTGATGATTGATTAATCGGTTTGAGTATTTTTATAAGGGAAAAAAAGCCAATATTCTCTGATTCCAGCTTCTTAAATGTGAATATTTTCTGGTTTCTTTACTCCTCTATGACAGTAAACTGAATATCTTTGAGTTGTTGACAAAACGAGACATTTGAGCACATCATCTTGGGCTTTGGGAAACACTAATCGGCAGTTTTCACCTTTTTCTGACACTTGAAAGTCCAAACAACTAATCGATTAATTGAGAAAATAATCGACAAATTAATCAACAATGAAAATAATCATTAGTTGCAGCCCTATACGGGATGTATGTTATGTGTGTTATCAACTGAATCAAGTGTGATATTTGACTATTGTGTCAAAAAGTTAAAATACATGTAAACACAGTTTCTCACAATCTCACTGACCAATAAAAGACATTTCGACCAGGATTGCAACTAACGGTTATTTTCCTCATTGATTAATCTCTCTTATTTTTGATTAAGTGGGTTATCGTTCAGTGTATAAATTGTCAGAAAACTGCTCATCCCAATTTCCCAGAGCCAACGGTGGTGTCTTCAGATTTATGTGTTTTGTGTAACCGACTGTCTAAAATCCAAAGATATTCAACATACTGTGATTATAAAACAGAGAAAAGTAGAAAATTGTCACATTTGAGAAGCTGGAACCAGCAAATGTTTTGCAATTCTGAAATGACAAATAAATGATCATCGACGTTGTTGATGGATTTTCTTTTTATCAAATAATCAATTATTTAACGAATCATTTCAGCACTAATTTAGAACTCTCTAGAATGTAAAAGTGCATTTTCTTTTTATGGAAATCTCTCTGCACATCCTTCCTCCACCCTTTAATGATTTTCAGATTCCTGAAAATCTAAACCTCACTTCCTCTCAGTCTCCTCCTCTCTGCTCTGACCATATGACTTCCCAAACAAACCATAATACTTGTGTCATACATAAGCAACAGCTTTGATTAATAGTCATAGTCCACTCTATGGTTTCCCAGAAATAATAAAACACGTTGTCCATGGATATTTTTGGCAAGCCTCAACACAAAGTGTCCGTGTGCATTGTGTCAAAGCGCGTCGTTGCTTTTACTCTGCCTTTAGAAATATTCATCTACATTCCTATCCTCCCTCACAGAAACTACAATCTCCTTTCTCATCCCCGCAGCTTTAGCCTTTTGACATTTCCATTCTTCCCCCTGCCTTTTGTCCTCCTGTTTTGTTCATTCTACTTATTCTCTCCTTTTCTCACTGGTCTTCCTCACCCAATTTACTCATACTCCTCCTCTTCATCATTGTCTTCTTCCTCTGCTTCCCTCTGTTTTAATTTCAAATGCAGCCAGACCTCTGGTTCCTATTAGCCACTGTGTATGACTGGCTCTCCTTGTGTCTTTCAGATTCCAACATTTGCAGGAGATGTCCAGAGAACTGCAAGAAGTGCACCACCTCCAATATCTGCACAGAATGTAAACCTGGGATGAGGTGAGCTGGGAGTCTCTGCTTAGAGTTTAAAGCATTGGTCATTTTAGTGCCTTGACAGGAAGTGGTTTCAGTCTGTTGCTACATAACTTGTCATTATTATACACCTTATAACTTGCAGTGTTTACGTTTTTAACATAGTAACATTATAGTTTTGCTGCAAACACATTAAAATCACTGCATTTCTTCTTTACTGCTGCAGAAACAGTTTGGAGGATTTGTTTCACATTTCACACCTCACTATGACGGCAGGCTTTTCGGTCCGCCTTCAAGTGTGGCTGTTTCGAACAGGTCTGTCTATAAACGTGGTCAGACAAACTAGTTTGTTTCAAGCAGACCTCCTGCCTTCATGTTAATTGGCAGCATTTACATAACGCCTTTATCCAAAACACTTCACAATTTGCCTCTCACGATGGCAGCGAGCTGCAAGGTGCTGGCCTAACGATCAGGAGCAACTTAGGGTTCAGTGTCTTGCCCGAGGACACTTTGACATTTGGACAGGATGAGCCGGGGATCGAACCTCGTGAGTCACAGACGCCCCTAATGTTCCCTATGTGTATTAACAGCTTGGTTCATATGCAACTCACCTAAATATATGATTTAAATTATTAATAAATTATATTTAATAATGTTAGCAACATGGTATCCATGTGACTATGGGGCTCTATGCTTGGAAAGGCCTTTAAAGGGATAGTTTGGGTTTTTGAAGTTGGTTTGTATGAGGTACTTATCCACAGTCAGTGTATTAGCTACAGTACATGATGGCCGGCATGCCCCCAGTAAGTTACCGCAGTAAGCAAAGCAATGTACTGCTGTGGATGGGGCCAGCAGCAAAATGTATTTCAGCCACCTAAAAGAAAGGCTCACCTTAAAGAATCAAAAACATTTTAATTGTACACTATATTTAGAATATCTTTGACTGTTTACCTTACCGTCTGACAGACCTTTCCGACTGGGAACTGAAGCTGTTGTATCCATCTACGCTCTCGCAACCGCAACCACACTCCAGCAAAAATACCTGTAATTTCAGAACACAGGAGTTGCTGGTCTACCGCTGCCTTGATCGGTTACTTTGTTTGTGCTATTGTGTGACTTTGGTGAACCTGAACTAACACAAACACTCTTACCGATCGTGGCACAGTAGACTAGCAACTCCTGTATTCTGCGAGGTAAAATTACAGTTTTTTCTATGCAGTCTGGTTGCTTTGGCGAGAGCATAGATAACTGCTTCAACTCTCCATCGGAAACAAAGACTATAGCTGTCTGGCGGCAAGGTAAACCAGCAAAAATATTCTTAATATAGCATACCCTTAAACTGATATTGATTGTTATAGATGAGTCTTTCTTTTAGGTGACTAAAATACGTATTGCTGCGCCCACAGCAGTACATTGTTTTGCTCTGGTGTTGGTACTCCTGTCTGTTTCTCCAAACTGGGGGCGTACTGACTATGGATAAGTACCTCATACAACCCCACTTCAAAACACCCAAACTATCCTTTTTAACATTCAATATAATTGTGACCCTGCTGGTATTAACCACAGCTTGTTCATAAAAAGATCTACCCTTACAGTCAGTCCTCTGTCATACTAGTACAAATAGGTCAGGTTTTGTCTTTTTGCATTAATTTGGCTTGAATTTCAGTGTTGTGGTTTCAGGATAAAAACCTTTTGTGTTCATTCACTCCAACGCTGCAGGAATACTGTGTTGCTAATTTAGACTGTGGTTTGGGTTCGCAGCATGAACCAGTGAAACCAGGGCTTCCCAACTGTTTTCCACTTGAGATCCAAATAGAGTAAACAGAGTTTCACCCTGTAACCCAGGCTTATTAAAGCCCACATGCACTCATGTCATGCAGAGACCCACAAGAAGCGGAGCTGTTGCCCATTTTGGGTTGTGGTCCTCACTTTGAAGAACCTCTGATCTAAGCGGTTTAGTTATCAATGCAGACATGTTGCAGTTCATTTTCTGGCCACTTCCACAGCAGCCTCTTCAAACCGCCCCCACTACACTTGACCTGACAAAGGATAGGGCGTTTCAAAGTGCTGGAATTCCTGATAGGTCATGAAGGAAACACTTGTGAAGCGCTTAAAACATATTGCGGTCTTGAACCCAGCTTTAAGTGTTCAGTGTAGCCAGAGGTGGAGGTGGGGACACTTGTAAGCCATAATTTCCTCTGAATGCCAGCGAAACCACAGTAGGACACATGCTCACACATGCACACGCACACACACTGCCTCCCATTCAATACACCATTCATGGTCGGTTAGGAGCCGAGGAGGAAGAGAGGACCAGACGAGATCGTTTCTGGGAAACGTTAACGCAGACCAGCTGTTTTTCAGTTTACTGCGGCAGGCTCACCAACCTGTCCTCACTGTGACTTCACAGAACTGCCTGTATAACCTCCAAACCTGCTTCCTAACTGACCTCTACCCCTCTATCTGGCATCTATCAGCTAAATCTCTTGTATATGTTTCTTCAAAACAACAAATTCCCTTTGACAACAGTTGAATCTTCCTGTAGGTCAGTGAAAAAGTGAACTAGGCCAGCAGCTAATGTGTACACCCACACTATATCACTGGTGCTGCAGTTGTTTTTTCATTCTTCCTAAACATTTGCCCAGAAAGAAACTTCTAAAGAAAGTTGCTCAGTAGCAGCTGGCAGCTTTTAACCAGCAAACTTTAACTGATTTGCAGCAGTTTGGATGTGAGAGTGCTGTCACACATTTTAGCGTTATTCAGCCTCCTTCACAACAAGCTACTATGACATGGTTGATACCAATGGATTCCCTATGTTTTATAGTTTTGCAGTATCTTCACTATCTTTAAAACTGAGCCCGCCATAACCTCTGAAAGAGCGATTGCGTTAAAGTAATTAGTGGCATTAATATGAATTTGCGTTAACGCGTTATTATTGCGTTACCTTTGACAGACCTAGAAATGTTTACTTACTCTTTTCCCTGTTATTTACTATAAAGGTATGAATGTGTATCTTTTTTCTATTTCTAGTCTTCAAGGAAACAAGTGTCAAATGACCTGTGACCCCGGGACTTATTATAATGGCCACAGAAGGACTTGTGAGCCCTGTCATCGAGCATGTGCCACCTGCGCAGGTAGGAAGTCATACAATTTATTAGAATTACATTTATGTAGGTCAGTGTGTTCTGTTGTTGTTGTTTAGCTGACATGAAGAATACTGTAAAGATTTTGTTTTGCTTCAACATTTGATTTGGGTCTGTGTGTTTTTTTCAGGCACAGGTATAGAGGCGTGCACAAAGTGTGCAGACGGCTACTTACTGGAGGACTGGCGGTGTGTGTCAACATGCAGCACTGGCTACTACCTGTCAGAGCAGACGTCAGACAACGGGCAGGTTCAGAGGTCCTGCAAGAAGTGAGTCAGCACACTTGCCAACACCTCTACACCTCAGTAAACCTTTAGATCTCCAGTCTACAAAGATTTAAAAAGAACAAAGTGAAGTGCAAATGTCCTAACTTTTTCTAGCACAACTTGGTGACTCTGCAGTGCCATGAGCGCAGCAACATATATTCAGTAGGATAAACAACATGATCTATATAATCAAGGATATTTAAACCTACAACAAGCTCAGCTGCTGCTGACTCGGTCAAAACTGCACGTTATTAGTGATGTTTTAGGTTTCAGATTTTTGTCCATCCTGTCTGTCCTCAGAATCAGCATGTCATTACTTTCTCTGCATATAGCGTTTGTTTTGTATCTCTTTACCATCACAAGTATGCACTATCACTATATGCACGAGAGGAAACTGAGATTCTGTTTCAACAAAATAAGAGAGACCACTGGATTTACAGGCAAAAAGTCGCCAGGCAGCATAAAAACTGTAAATTCTACACAAATGCACATGTGGATGTAAAGACAACATGCAGAACCACTCTCACCACTGGAGCTGTGTCCCTTTCTTCCATATAGCCTATTTTTTTGTAGGGTTGGGACTATTTAAAGTGAAGAAAATTCATGTTATTTTCTGCACCATTAATTTGCTATGGCCTGTTATTATCAGCAGCTCCTCTAAACTTTCAGCTGAGGCACACAGTCACGTCAGGATACTTAGGTAGAAACCATATAGTGTCTGTCCGTATATCCGTCCGCCCGTTCCATTCTCGTGAACATGATATCTCAGGAACGCCTTAACGAAATTTCTTAAAATTTGGCACAAATGTTCACTTGGACTGAAATATGAACTGATTCGAATTTGGTGTTCAAAGGTCACTGTGACCTCACAAAACATGTTTTTGGCCATAACTCAAGAATTCGTATGCTAATTATTACAATGTCACACAAATGTCTAACAGGATAAAATGATGTAGTGATGACATTTTGGACAGACACGGATGTAAACTGCAACCTGACTCAACTGAATCTTTGCGTTTCCCAGTCCGGTTTCTCATTTAAGAAAGTGGCCAGCAAAACAAAATTACAATCAGTAACAATACAATCACAATCAGTAACAATAATAGAAAATGTAAGTACAAACCCTACAATAGAGGACTTTGCTGTCATTTGGAGTTTATTCCAACAGCATCAGACTGGTGCTCCTCACTGTTTCACCTTATAACCTTATATATGAATTTGCAGCATCTTAACAAGCCTTTCAAATCTGCCCTTTGTTGCAGTCACTGTTTCTGTCTTAGCGCTGTGCCACAGTCCTGTTGCCTCACTCTTCAGCAGTGTTAGCCTGGATGAGGAGGAAAGGGAGGGAAAGAACATGTAAACATACTCATATTCCTGTTTGATGACTACTTTGCCTCCCATCACACCCAACTATCCAACTCCTCCACAGAGTCAGACATCTTGTCTGCTTTTCTTATCGTTCCTGGAGGTGAACTTGCCTCCGTGGTATTTCTCTCTCCCACCTTGACTCTTTACTTGATTTCTTAATTCCCCATTTTCACACCAAATGTGACAGCTCCGTTTTCTTGTTGCCTAATGTTGGCCCTCTGCTGCTAAAGGCTTATTTCAGATATTTTTCTATCCAGTTTCTGTTGTGTCTACTTGGGTGATACAATGGTTTTCTCTCTTTGCAGTTGATATGTACACAAAATCAGATATGACTGTATGTTAGGCTAGCTCACACTTACTAAAATAACATGTCTAATACTGCAGAAAAAAGGTAAGTATTTGAAAGTCTAATACAGATTTGTGTTTTGCTTAGCTTTTGTGCTTCATTATTGGAGACTGCTGGTCAGTTTCGTAGTTCAGTGGTTTGAGTGAATATTGGAGAGCAGCGAATTGGAAATGTGAGAGCTCTGCAGAGAAAAAACGTTAAAGAAAATCAATCACTATAAAGGCAAAAACTAGTGAAAGATGGCTGAAATATCTTATCTGAGGATATGTGAGCTCAGTGTAGTGCTGCATAGACTGGTATCTAATTCTTCAATCGACCATCGACAGGTGTGACCATAGCTGCTACGAGTGCTTGGGGCCCGGTGAAAGGAACTGCAGCAGCTGCGTCAGTGGTTACAATCTGGAGGCAGGAGCCTGTGTGGTCAGCACCATCTGCAAAGATGGTGAGTTGTCAGCGTTCTTATCTACAAGATGGCCTCAATGTGTTTATTTTATGCTTTTTGCATTGCCTCTCACGGTCAGTCATAATGCATACTAATATTGTCCAGAGTGAAACTTCTAGGGGTGGGAATCACCAGAGGCCCCACGATACGATATTACCTCAAAACTTAAGTCAGGATACGATCTTGTTGCGATTTTAAACATTTTGCGATATGATTTTTCAGCTGCAAATTATGCAGTTTGTCAACAATTTTTTTTATCTAATAAGATAGTTTTCACTCTGTTCATCTCAGAGTTTTCATTCACATATCTTAAGGTCAGAGGTCAAGGGACCCTTTAAAAATTGCCATGTCAGTTTTTCCTCGCCATAATTTAGCCTAACTTTGGAGTATTATTTAGCCTCCTTCGCCACAAGCTAACATGACATGGTTGGTACCAATTGATTCTTTAGGTTCTCTAGTTTCATATAATGTGATAAACTGTATATCTTCACTAGTTAGTAGTTAAAAAAAATCAATACTTTATTTTAACATAAACTCACTTGATACAATATTGCCACCCCTAGAAATTTCTGTGAAGGCTTAAACCATCTAGAGTACTGAATTGAAGTCACGACAGGAAGAAAACATTATTTATAATGCAATTTGATTCACAATAGTGTTTTTGCAAAATGTTTGAAAAAATACACAGATTGTGGTTTAAACAGTCCCCCGCTAATCAAAGAGCCAAAGGCCTCAGAGGTGCACATTTACATCTCAACTGTCCCTCAGACTATTTTACATCTCCACATGAATTAAATTATGTTATATCCCACAGGGTATGGAAATATTAAAGCAGAAGGCAGCTTTATTTAGTAAAAGCTAAGGATTCACCTGTGGCCTTCTTTTTTTAATTTCCTGAGCTTTGTACTAACTTCTTGAATCAAACTGCCTCAAAGCAGGAGGGCGGCCTGTCCTTGCTTTTGCTTTTTGTGCTCTTTATCTAAAGGTCTCATTTATGTTTTGCATATTACTAATATAAAGTTTCTCTGGGATTACCTACTCACACATTCTCATTTTATTTTAACACAAACTCACTTTTTTCCTGGTTGTTTTTTTACTGTACTTTATTGCATTTGCTGAAAGGTTTCTTGAAGCATCTACTTACATTTTTCATATTTTTTCAAGTGCTCCATATACTCTGCTTCTCTACAATAACTTTCAGATTTTTACTTTCATTTTCTTTCTTTCACTGCTGTGCTTTATGGTCTAATCTCTTCCGTAATGTGCATGTTTGGCTTACGGATCTTTTCCTGTAAATATTTTCTCACTAACTTGCTGAGGTGATTATGAGGCTTCGCCTGCAGTGTGTGATTTGTTGCTCCAGCTGTGACCTTCTAGTTTTAAAATGGACCCAAGGCCAAAAGGTCTTCCAGCTTGTGATGAGATAAGGCTCTGAGGAGGAAAATGTCTTTACTGTGTGACCTTTCTGATGATGAGTACTTTACTTAAAGTGCACACTCAGTCTGTTCCTAAACCAAAGCTCAAAAGTGGCCGGTATATTTAAATGCTGTTGGTAAATTACATAATTGGCTTACAGTTTTACAGACTGGTGGTCCACTTTAAGTTTTCTGTGATACACCAAGTTGTGAATTTCAAAAAATCTCCAATTTGCTAATTGTGTGACGTTTGTTTTTTCTCTCTCTCTCTGTTTTTCTCCCAAATCCCTTTTGTTTTTATTTCCCTCTCTCCTGACGTGGATCCAATCACTCCACTGGACAACAATCATTTTCCACCTCGATGAACATCACCTGTGATTGGATCAAAAAACTCTTCCTGTCATCTGAACCCTCTCCTGACCAATCACACGGCTCTGCCTGCCATTCAACCATTTCTAATGGTTCTTCCCTGTGTGTGTGTGTGTGTGTGTGTCTGTGTGTTTCCGTGTGTGTGCATGTTTACCCCCTCCCTTCCTTCCGAACTCCCCTCGTATCTCTTCTTCCTGGTCTGTGGAAAGCAAATGAAGAATCTTGGGCGGAAGGCAGTTTCTGCGTGCTTGTTAAAAAGAACAATCTTTGCCAGAGGAAAGTGCTGCAGCAACTGTGCTGCAGAACGTGCTCGCAAAAGGGGTGACGGGACGTACTCACTGGGCGTAAAGGGAGCGCGGGGGGGACGTGGGGGCACAGGGGGCACCCCTCCTTCTCAAACCCCCCCCTCCCTGCCCACTCATTCACAGTCACATAATTTATAAGAGAATCTGTGCCTCTTAAAGGGACTGCATCGGAGGTGCGATGACAGGACTACAACAAACCTACCTTTTTTCTGTACTGGGACACACACACGTGGTCAGGGTGTAAAATGACTGGGACTTATTTCAAGAACAAATGAAAACAAAAGTGAAAACAAACAAAAGAATAAAAGTGTCGGTATTTTGTGACCAAAGCATCGATGCCAAAATAATTGAACCTTCTTTTTTGTTGCCAGTGTAGGAAGCATAGCTTAAAACCAGGAGCCACTCAGCCTGTGAATCTCTGAATACGTCTGTGTGCATTTTTATTTTGGCTCCTCTTCCTTCTCTCTTTCCAGTGTTAACGATAAACAGATGGAAAGTGAATATACAGTAGGGAAGGCTCTGGTTTTTCTGCCTGTAAATATACGTCAAAGGAAAAAAAAAATCAAGAAGCTCACTCAGTAATGTGAAAATAATGTCTGTCTGGGCTGACTTTGGCTGTGTAGGGGAGGGAAGACAAATTCACACACACACACACACGCACAGACGAGATACATACGTACCACACACATACACTAATAAACATGAACTCAGACACACAAATCAGCCACCACTTGAAGTACAGTGTCACCGTATCCTGAGACTGATGCACGTTACTAACCAAAATCACCTCATTTCATTTATTTAAAAACATAAACCTGCCCTCTGAATAGTGTGTGTGTTTGTCTTTATTGGTGTGCGTAGGAGAATGCCATTAATTCTTAATGTAAGCCCAGACAGCATTGATTCATTCCAGAGGTACTACAAGACGAGTCGATAACCGTTCCTTCCGGAGCTTTCTGCAGGGAAGGAAACGCTGCAGAGAGGTATAATGAATTTGTGGTACTAGGGATGCACCGATGCCCATTTTTGATTCTAAACTTTTGCCCAAAACGGAGTATCGATTCCATCCATTACTGTGACAGAACAATTTAAAGCTCCACCATTACTTTGTTGTCACTGGATAAAATAATTGAAATATAACTTTGTTACAGGGAACTGCACTTCTTCTATGTGTTGTTTTTGTTTTCCACATACTCTATGTAACCCCCATAAAAGGGAATTTAGTCCAATAATTATATTTGATCAGTATCGGTGCATCCCTACATGTTACTGCTCTCAAATATAATAGAGTTTTAGAAGTTTCTACTCTTCGTCATTCCATTATAATGGCAATGCATATCAACTGAAGTATTGCTCTACACTTTCAACACAGAAGGTCAATGATCGGCACAGAAAATGTTCTGTCGTTATGTTTCATGTGCAGGTAAAGGTCTCTGACAGGCAGAGAGATGGCAAACTGCTATGGTGCAAATCAGACTGTTCTTTCTGTTATTTCAGAAAAGGGGTTTTGTTCAAAATGTAGATATTGAAACACATTTGGGAGCAGAACTTTTATGTTCAGTCAACCCAAAAAAAATCTGAAAACAAACACAAATCAATAAAAAAAAATTTCCGTCATAACTGTTAGAACTGAAAGTGAGCTGACAGCATCTCTGCAGAACCAGGAGTGTGTCTGAAAATCATATTGAGCCAAAACTGTACTTGTGTTAAGGCCGACAGATGTCTGGTTTCTCCTCCTGTCCGTCTCTGAACCTCACCTGATGAAACTCAAAGGTTATCCTGGTGGTGCTTGTTTCTAATAAAGAACAGCAAATATAATGTTTAAGATTCATATTCTATTTGTGTGGGTTTTCACACCTGCAGCTTGAGCATTTTCAGTATTAGATGAATTGTTGTACTGTCAACTGGTTATGGTTCTTGATGATTTGTAATAAAGATTGATGACTCCCCTGTTTTGGTTAACAAAAACTTATTCTTGGTCATTGTTTAAGATGACTTGAATTGACTTTAGATCATGTGGTAGTAGACGCACACACACACCCCCCTCGTATAAAAGCTGTTTTTATTGTGTACCTGTGACATATCTGTGACAATGCATTATTAATGTTACTCAAAGTCCTAGTTTTGAAAATCTTTTTTTTACTTAAGTGTTCTTATTAAAATGTTTAATCTGTTCATGTTTTTGTTTTCTTTTCAGTTTTCATTGATTATGTTGACAGTGTATCATTTCATCCATTAGCACTTATGTTCATCAGTTTCTCCCTTCCTTTCCAAAACATTAGGTTCCCCGTTTTCACTCTATTGAGTTTTTTAAATGTATTTTTTATAAATGCATGTAAGGGAATAACATCATTGAAATTCACATCATTGCTTTCAGACACTTTTGGTTTTTCAGAGCTCGATCAGATTGATGAAATGATCCACATGCCCCGGGCAGAGCACTTACAGGGAGACATGTGCATTGACTATTAGGTGGAAGTTAAAAACAGGTCAGCGATGCAAGGTTGGTGCTCCATTATAGGTGCAACCCCTGAATGTAGAACTTTTTTTTTCGAGTTACTCTTTCAATTTTACAGCATTTTCTTTTTCTTCTTTCTTTATTAGTATTATAGCAGTAGATATCAACAACTCCAAGGCTATCATTCAAATAATGTCAACATATACTGCTACCACATCAGTTCTGTTTGAGGAGGAAACCGATAACTTTCCTGATTATGAGAAGTCACATTTAACCCATAAGATACAGTATATATCGTTAAGTAATGATGGTAGTATTAGTAGTTATATTGAACATCCACAATAAAGCAGGTGTTTATAAGTAATATGGCCAAACTCCCTGTAACCCCCATACAACTGTCTTTTGGTTTGTTCCTATTCATGTTGTAAAGCTGGTATATTGTGTATAACGTTGGCAAATGTGTAACCGCAAGAATTTGAGAGTGGATTTTGCTAAAATCTTTCTTTTCAAGAGCTCGTTGATGCTGTGAAGGTTACACTGTCATATTCATTTCTCTCACCCTGAAACGGTGTGAAAGAAACGGTGTAATAAGTGACTCAACACGATTTATTTGTGGGTATTATATACACTGGTATCAGCGCCAACTGTTGATGCACAAACTTTGCATGATAGTTTGTGTGAGAAAATCCCCACCAGTACGATTCTGACCTGTTTTATGAATCCAGCACAATTTTCTGCACTCAAGACTCACATGTTTTTTTCTACAGTCATTATGCTCATTCATTTAGGAATAAAAAAGTCTACATCCTGCTCATAAATGCTGATTTCAATCCTCACCAAACTTCAAACAAATGTTTCTGTTAAGAGCACGTCTTGTCATGACTTGAGCTCCCTCCAGTGCTGATTCTATCCATAATTAACATTATCCTGCCAATTTTTTGGCATCTACTGGCTCTCAAATCATGTGGGGAGCCATGAGAAACCTTAGTTTATCATGCTGTAGCTCCTGGGCGGGCAGCACTGTGGCTATCAGTATGGCTTTTTTGGTACTTCCCACCCCATCGCCACAGAGATGAATAATGTCCAACTTAACTCAGGTCAAGAAGAAGGAACAATTCCCGGTCGTAATAAATTCACAATATTAGATAAGCAATATGGGTAATATTTTCTTGACCCCCTGCGGGATGTAGTGAATATATAATTTTTTACCTCTTACTTTCTTGGACCAAGAATGTGCAGGTGTCAGGAGGTAGAAGGGCCAGGGAATTGGGATTCAGGACCAGGTGTGGTGGATGTCAGTGTGATATCCGCCAACAGAGCTCTCTCTCCTGACAGAGTAGACTGTCAATGTCCTCGCAAGGTCAGCCGAGTCCATAACAGAGGAAAAGTTTTACTCCCCTGAGTGACAGGCTCTCTTTCTTCTCCGCTCCATTCTTCTCCCGTCTGGCAGTGGGAGTCCAAAGTGTCTGCTTTTGCTGAGTGGAGTTGTGCGGCTTTGCGTCCCTTGAGAACTTGGCTCCCTGTTTGTTTGTGTGTGTGAGTGAGCGAGTGAGTGAGGGGGAGACAAACAGAAAGACAGGGAGACAATTTGTGTGTGTGTGCGCGTGTGTGAGAGTGACGGCGTTTATTCGGAGGCTGTTTGAATGGTTTCAGCAGAGCTCTACTGAATGGGAAGCCACTGCCTGTTGTGTTTGTAAACAAAGAAGCTCTTTTGTTTTGAAAGGAACAATTGAGCTTTTCACAGAAAGCCAGAGAGCACAGACAATCTCGCCGCTGCCTTGAAGGATGCTCACACACTCACAAAAAAACAAAAACAAACACACAGCTCCATCCTTATGCCTGAGCCTGTGTCTGTCACCTTTGTCTAATACAAAGGTAGGATAGGAGAAAATGTTTATGCCTCTTTTGTTACGGCTCTTTTCAATGTTGCCAAGTGTGAAGCTGAAGGTTGATGGTTTTGCGGAACTTCTTTCTCAATCCTTTAGCAACTTTGGACACAATAGCTTATTATGTGTGTCCTGGGTAAATGTGACCAAAGTTGATTCACATGGCGTAGGAAAAGATACTTTGGTAAGCATGGTTTGATGTCCATGTTACAAGTCCAATAAGTATGATTTCTACTGATGCATATTGTGGAATGATAATGTTCTATATCTACCTGGAGTGTGATGATGCTTTTGATCAATGTCAGTGACTCAACAATTGCTTTTCCAGGTGTTGAGATTTCTGCACAAAACTCATTTCCAGCCTGTACAAAAACTTTCCGACCTCCCAACAACCTACGCACATTTGCAACATTTTCAACAGCGGAGGATGTGGCAATGCTGTTGCAAATGACAAATTGGCATTATTACAGAATGTTGCTTTATGATATGGTAGATGATTCTGTTGCATCTCGGCTCTAATTTGCAAGCTCACTTCTCCTGTTGGCAGGCCATTAAATAGGCGTTATCGGTCGCTAAGCACCATAGATGTGGGTCAATAGGGGCCTACTACACCCAGAAGTAGGTTAAAAAAAGTTGTGGTTTTGTTGCCTAAACCTAAAGAAGCCTTTTTGTGTGTGCTCAAAACATAATGTTTCATGCAGTTTTACGTGTTAGAACGTGTTTCGCTTTTACTTTTACAACGTAGTAGGTGTAGTAGGCTCCTAATGATCCATTTCTATGGTGCTTATAGCGACCGATAACGCCTATCTAATGGCCTGATAACAGTCAAATCGGGTGCAGTAGCTGGGTCAAAGACCTGCTGATGTTGCCATATTCTGGTCACTCATACAGGTCATTAAAGGTATTGCTTACGCAATGGCCCGTTTAAGTCTTGAGCTCAAATCTAGATGTTTTAAGTACAAATAAATATTTTCCAACTGACTTCTCAGCTTGTCCTGTTCAAGGTCAGAGAGGTCGCCCTGAGGCAGGGTGCACCAGACAAATACATGTTCATCTAAACTGCATGTCTGAACTGTGCGCAGGAATCAACACAAACGTGGAGAGATCCTATCAGTTTACATATAAACATACAGTATATCTATAGATATATAAGTACATATTTCTGTTATCTGTAGAGTAGAAGTTTTGTAACTTCAACCTTGTGATGGAAATCAGTCATAATGTGTGTTTGATTAAAAAGTCTTGAGTTGTTTCAGGAATCTTCCCTTTGTCTTCAAGCTGAAGGCCAAAACAAAATCTGAAATCCAAATCATATCTGTTTACTGTAAAAGCACTCAGCAATTAGAAAGTACGTCTATCACTGACATTTTCAAATTTGCCGTTTTCAAAGATGTTTTTAAGCCTGTGAAGTGCTGAAAACAAGACAAAGAGAAGAAGAAGACAACAAAAACATATAACTGAATCCAGAGGATAATGAGTTGGACCTTCAATGAAATGTAAACAACTGACTGTTGGTTATAATTGGTGAAACTAGGACACATCACATCATCAACTCAAGTCACTCAAATAAAAAGAAAGCGATGAGCAAACACATAACAAAGCTGGTAAAACAAATACAAATAAAGCACACAAAACTAACTGAACAGGGATTTCTTGGAAAAGTGGTTCTTGAAAGAACTTGAGGCAGCAGGTGTGAGGTCATGTTGTTCACTATTGCTCTCCGTCTGTAGGAGAGTACATGAGTCGACATGGACAGTGCCACCTGTGTGATGCTACCTGTCTGCAGTGCACGGGTCCAGAGAGAGAGGACTGCACCAGCTGCTCCACAACACGGTGAGAACCACTAACATACAAACATCTATATTCAAAAGTTGAAAGTAATACAGCTGAGGAGGGAGTCTTATTTGTTTTGTCTGTGCAGTGTATCATATATTTAATTCTATCAATTTGTAGCAATTCTGCTCGATTTGAGTTCTGCATTTGATACGACCACGATATCCTTATAAATCGCCTTGTGAACTGTGTTGGTATTGGACACTGCACTTGCCTGGTTTTGCTCCTATCTCTGACAGATCGTTCTTCGTTTGTAATTCTCATCCCCAGCCCCCCTCTCATGTGCTGCTCCCCAGGGGTCCTTTACTAATATCTACAGTATTTATAGGATATGCTTCCTTTGGGCCAGATAATCTGTAGTTATAATATTAATTTCCACTGTTATATGAATGACATGCAACTTTCACGTGACACATTTTCAGACGTTTTGAAACTTTGTTTCGACATGCAAATCATCAAGGTAGTACAATCATGCTTTCTCCAATTTAGTAATATTGCAATGGTTATTCATTTTTTTTTTATCTCAAGCAAACCATAAAAGATGTATCCATGCTTTTATCTCGTCACGTCTGGACTATTGTAATTTCCTGTATTCTAGGCTCAGCCAAAAGGCCATCTCCCGTCTCCAGCTCGTCCAAAGCTCGGCTGCTGAGACAAGCTATATCACTTCCATCCTTGCAATGCTACACTGGCTACCTGTTGCAGCCTATATAATTTATTTTTAAACTTTTACTAATTATTTTACTAATTATTTATTATCTATTAGGAGAAATGGAATAAAATATGCAGAACTATGTTTTCATTAGTGCATAATAACTTGAAACATGGCCAACATGTGCCTTGCTCATACCTTCATCTGTCATGGTCCTGGGATTTTGCATTCTGTTTCCTGTTTTATTTTGAAGGTTCACTCTCCTCATGTGTCATTTCCTTTTTTACTTCCTGCCTTCGTGTGTTTTCCCGCCAGTTTTGATTGTCTGCCCCTCCCTGATTAGTTTCACCTGTCCCTCGTTAGCCCTGCTCTCTTCAGACCTCCTGCTCACCTGTCCCCTCAGTTTGTTAGCCTTTTGTTTATTAAATCATTTAACTGTACCAGTCAGCGTGCTACTGTATCTGCATTTGGGTCCTTCTCCTGCTGCCTACACTCAGAACAACACCATAGACCGACTCGCGCACTGCATGCCTGCGCTCCTCAGGTACCTACCTGAGTAACTTATTAGCAAACGCAGCAGCCTACCTTCTTTGTCGAGTTTTTGTCCCTCTTTTTTAAATGTCTATCTATCTATCTATCTATCTATCTGTCTGTCTGTCTGTCTGTCTGTCTGTCTCTCTATCTATCTATCTATCTATCTATCTATCTATCTATCTATCTATCTATCTATCTATCTATCTATCTATCTATCTATCTATCTATCTATCTATCTATCTATCTGTCTGTTACTCACTAGTAGTGATGTCACACCTGTAGACCTTTCAAACAACCTTTATTACAAATGTAGAAAGCAGCTTAATATTGAAATATTATATTCAGCTTTAAAACAATTAACTGCACATTTTTTATCTGTTCAAAATGTACCTTAAAGGGAGATTTGTCAAGTATTTATTACTCTTATCAACATGGGAGTGAGCAAATATGCTTGCTTTATACAAATGTATGTACATATTTATTATTGGAAATCAATTAACAACACAAAACAATGACAAATATTGTCCAGAAACCCTCACAGGTACTGCATTTAGCATAACAAATATGCTCAAATCATAACATGGCAAAACTCAACAGCTGTCAGTGTGCTGACTTGACTATGATTTGCCCCAAACAGCATGTGATCATCATAAAGTGGGCATGTCTGTAAAGGGGAGACTCGTGGGTCCCCATAGAACCCATTTTCATTCACATATCTTGAGGTCAGAGGTCAAGGGACCCCTTTGAAAATGGCCATGCCAGTTTTTCCTTGCCAAAATTTAATGCAAGTTTGTAGTGTTATTTAACATCCTTTGTGATAAGCTAGTATGACATGATACCAATGGATTCCTCAGGTTTTCTAGTTTCATATTATGATGATTCACTCTACCTTTAAAACTGAGCCCGCTACAACCTAAAAATTGCAAGTTGCATTAATGCAATAAAGAAATTAGTGGCGTTAAAACAAATTTGCATTATCACGTTAACTTTGACAGCCCTAATTCAGCTAGTAAGTTTAGATAACTAAACCGTATTGTATTTGTGGTCGGTTTGTACTGCTTCTTATTTTAAATGAAAACAGTTGCACTGTAAATAGGTGTATTATTTACAGTGGCTGAGGCTGATTTTGCATGTTCATCGTGAAACACATCTCCACCTGCAGGCTCTTTGATGACGGACGCTGCGACATCCGCTGCCAGACGGGGCGTTATGCCATGGGGAGGCAGTGTCATCTCTGTCACCACACCTGCCACGAGTGTACCGATGAGGGACCGGACAACTGCACCAGCTGTGACAGAGGTACACTCACCTGGGTCAAGATTTGAAAACTGCTATTTTTTTTTTACCTTGTTTAATAATGAAATGCTCATTCATCCCAAAAACAACTCAACATTTGTATATTTCTCATTGTGTAGATCACAATTGCACTACTTTAGCTGACAGGACCAGTTGGTGCAGATAAAACCATAAATACAATCTTATATATTTAAACAATTCCCTCCGTATAAAACCCGCACGCTCTTACCCTTTGAAATGACACAGGTAGCCTATTTACAGAGGTTCACTTAAAAACCCATCTATCTAGCTGTGACTGGAGTGGAAGTGAAATCGTGCTTTTTCATGACATCACATGGATCAAGTTGAGGCTCATTTGTGCCAGACTCCACCAATAAATCCTCTGAAGGTAAATGTATCTAATTAAAGCAGTAATTCAGCCAGGGTCTGCTGATAGATGTGCTAAAAAAGGGGGGAATCAGTGATTTGTTTGTTGTATCCTGACGCAAAGGTCAATGCACATCTCTCAGGTTTTAGGACGAGCTGTGTCTGGATTTGATGACTTCCCTTCTGGTGCGTTTTATGATCTTAGCATCCTGTGCAGCCAATCCAAAAAAAAAAAAATCATCAGCGTGAAAACAGTCGTTATGACAAAACCCGGACGTCATTAGAGGCTCACAGCTGAGGAAATATCAACTTGAAGGTGGTAGTAATAACTGTGTTTATCACAGTGTCACAGACAGTATTATGGCTGTCAGAATGAATGTATTTACACTGGGGAGATTATGTTACGCACACACACACACGCACACACACACACACACGTTAAGATGCCAGACAGCCAAGTATAAGATTAACACCCAATTTTGCCTTCACACACACTCTCTCTCACTTTCACGTGTGCACACACACACACTCAATTAGCCGGTTAGTTTGTCAGACTGTTTGCAAATGTGGTTCCATTTTAATTACAGGTCTGTCTGAGGCTCAATGACACATAACAATAATAACATGGAGAAACACTCATCTGTCTCTCCCTGTGTCATTTCTCTCTCAAAACAACCTCTCTTATCTTGGCCAGTCTCACACACACACACACGCACACGCATACTGGTACATCCGTAGCAGACACTTCTTGATACTGACCTTTGATAGTAATGTGGAGTCTTGCACCTCTGCTGTCTCGAGAGGAGGTAAAGAATGAAAGAGCTGCAGAAGGGAGCGCAACAGAAGAAGGGAAGAGGTGAAAACAAGAGAAGATTCAGCTTGTCAAGAATATGAAAGTGTCCATTTCAAAATACTGACACACTCACAAAAGCCCAGACAGTCACAGACAACACACACACGCCCAGACATGCCTGAAATTATAGTCACACAAAAGTACAGAAGTTCTTTTTCATTTCTATGTAAGCAAAGAAACAGGCTGGAAGGATTTCAGTCTTATGAGTAATTGAAATCCTAATTGTGAAATTTAGGGGCGCCCCATGTACCAAGGCTGAGTCCTTACCTCAGCGGCCCGCGTTCAAGTCCAACCCGTGTCCCTTTGCTACATGTCGTCCCCCTCTCTCTCCCCCTTTTCTGTATATGTGTCCTATCCAAGGCAAAAAGCCCCAGAAAATAATCTTAAAAGTGAAATTGAACCTGTACTGAACTGTTGATGTTGAAATTTCAATATCACTGAATTTATTGCATTGATATATTTTACTTTGAAAACATGTCTCAATTTATGTAGTTTAGTTTAGTCTCCTCATTTAAATTGCCTGATAATCATTCATGTCATTTCAAGATTTGCAATATAAAAAACATTTTAGGGCTCACAGATTTAGACAGTGTTTGATTTTCCAAAAAGTAGCAAGTTGCTCACATTTAGTAGTTTACTTTTATATTCAAAAATTCAACGCGAGTCAAAAAATCCGGTAGCTTTAATTGGATTGGTCAAATTCAAAATGGACTGTGAACATCTGGGCTACTAAGGATTGAATGAATCTGAATGAAATTGATCACCTCTGGCCTATTGGCAAAAAAAACCCATCAATGAATAAATAAAAATAAATCATCCCAGAAATACAAGTTCAAGCAATATGGAAACTCTGAATTTGTAAACCCTCAGAAAAAAAACCTAGTTTGGCTATAGCAAAAAAAAAAAGGGTGGTATTTAAGTCACATAAATCCAGATATCAGACATGCTTTTCAAAGTTTTATCAATTTAGTGTTTTTTCAATTTCAACATCAAGTATTCAGTAGTGGTTGAAATATCAGTTTCCTAAAAAAAATTAATTTAATTCACCTTTTTTTGCTTCCATACATTTCTACCCTGTTTTCTTCTTTTTTTTGTGTTTGTGTCAAATGTTCTTAGACCAAAACATCCGTATCGAGGCTTTCTAATAACTGCTCAGACCTGCAGTAAAAATGTTTTGTCTGCTGTAACTATGTTACTATTCAATGTTCATATATAATGAATTAGTGAAAATAATTTGTGTACATGTTTATGACTTTCTGTCTGCATACCTGTTTTGTGCATTAGCTCTCTTTGTTCTTTACTTTCCAGAGTCCTTGTCCCTTTACAACATTTTCTTTTCTTACTCCCTCTAGATAAGTTTGGGGGGTCCAGGTACCTCTATCAGAGTCAGTGTCGGGACGTCTGTCCAGGGGAGTTCTTCCACTCTTCAAGGAGACGGTGTGAACGCTGTCCTTCAGACTGCATCATCTGTTCATCAGCAGTCCACTGCCTCCACTGCAGCCCAGGACACAAGCTCAGAAACGGCCATTGCGACCCGTTGGAGTGCAGTGCGGGTGAGAGAAGCTGATAGAGCCACAAAGTACTCAGAAAAGTGCTCATTTACTAATGTCACTATAAAAATCACTCTTTGTTAATAGAAATGCTGAATAGGTGGGTCACCACTTTTGAATAATGTTTCTTGACAAAAAATAAGCATGAATGAAAAAAATCCCATCTACATCTCACTATTGTTGAATAAATGAAGAATTGGGGAGGATTTAATGAAAGCTGCTGCTGTTGCTCAGCACCACGGTCACAGAGCTGCGCTGCTGAATTTGGCAAACGTCACCTCAGGGAACACACATGTAGCACAGTGACCTCATTTTTAAAGCAACTATTAAAACTCAAATACAAAATATGCCAAAAGAAAATATGCCAACACCCAGGGCTCCAAGCCACAACTGCATATAGTATATAATTATATGCATATATTGACCAAAGAATAGGAAACTATTGGCTTCTTTGAACTAGTAAACTGTGGTACTAAAAGTGTTTGGATTTCAGTGTCACGTGTGAAAAACGTGCAGTTCAGAGGAGGAATTTTAAGCTCCTGAAGATAACTGATAATTCATAAGGTTTATTGGTTTGTCAGTTTACAACACAGGGTTGCACAATGAAGTATATGTTGTAGCCCTTTCAAGCTACACACACACACACAGAACATATATATATATAAATATTTAAATTGGAATAAAATAAAATGTGTCCATGAGGTGATTTAGATCATTTAAATGTATAGCAATGAAGGAATCTGCATTGTATCAGAAGACGAATGAAACACTATTCATCAATGCATAAACACACAAAGAAAGAATTTAAAATGCCCCTCCAGACAAATACAGTCGGTGCCGATGTATTCTTGCTTCTACTTCGTGTTCAATGTATTCAACTAAATAACATTTGCGGAATTTATTTAATACCTTCAGGGAGATAGTGAAAGATGAACACATCACACTTTATCTCATCCTATCAAATGTGAATGCCAGCCAAAGGAGGATTAAGAAAGAGCTGAAATGCCTTGAGTGAGATGTTTTTTGAGATATTTCAGATAAGGAGGAGAGGTGGAGGTGGGGAGTTACAACTTCATGACATTGAATGTGAGACGGAGGTGAAGGGTAATGATGAAAGTTTGTTTGTATGTGTATATGTATGAGTGGGAGGATGAGACGAAAGTCTTATCTTATGTAGCAGGCGGGTCTCAACAGGCCTCACAGACAGCTGAACTCTGGAGGAGGCGACACATATCTATTGCTATTAATTTGGCAGTTTTTCTCTTCCTTGGTATCGGAGGCAGAGCGATGGCACCGCTTTGATTGACGTGACATAAATTAAGTTCAGCATATAAACATCACAAAATGAAGCATGAATGTAAAAGTTGGCAAATAGTGTCATTCTAAAATAAGCCCAAGCACCGTTAAACTGGCAGCGTGTTATTGACTGATGACAAAAAAATAACATCACAATGGTAATTTATGAGACAGGTAGTAATTTGATTGTCATGTCTGTAAGATATACTGCACTCCACTCAAAACATCTGTGAGTCATTTGATGTGACAAAGAAAGAAATGTTCAGACTTGAAAGGTTTTTTTTTCTACCCTACCAAACCTTACTTCAAACAACTGTCATCCAGTATTGAGCAATTAACATCAACTCAAATACTTTTCACAAAATGGACATATGTTATTTCAGAAATTTCTTATGTGTTATGTATTTTAATCCACTATTTGATCTGCTGTTTTCATCAGGTGAGATTGCAGATTCAGAGAAAGAGGACTGTGTCTCCTGTGACGAGGGCTGCAAACAATGTGAACGCAGTAAGTAGACCACATCTTTTTCTCTCTTCCTGCCTCTTTCACCGTCTTCATCGATCAAAGCATAGAAACAAAACTAAGTGCACTATAGCTTCAGCAGCAGCTACATGCTGCAGCTACATGGCACACTAGGGGTGTAATGATGCATCGATCTGCATCGATATATCGAATCAATGTTCCAATATCGTCATCCTTTAGAGACGCCTTTATTTTGAATTTCCCATGGCACGTCTGTCACCATTTCCGTCCGAGCGCACCTCTTTCCTATAGAGCCCAGTAAAAAAATTGTCAGATCATTTAGTTATTTTTTGTGAGTTGATATAATTGTGGGGCTGCACGATGCAAGAGGGTCGCAGGTTGAAATCTGGCTTGGGGCCCTTCTGTGTGGAGTTTGCATGTTCTCCCCGTGTTAGTGTGGGTTTTCTCTGGGTTCTCCTGCTTCCTCCCACAGTCCAAAGACATGCAGGTTAGGTCAATTGCCCGTAGGTGTCAAGGTGAGTGTGAATGGTTGTCTGTCTCTATGTGTCAGCCCTGTGATAGTCTGGAGACCTGTCCAGGGTGTACCCGGCCTTTGCCCAATGTCAGCGGGGACCAGCTCCAGCCCCTGAATAGGATAAGCAGTTACAGATAATGGATGGATGATATAAATGTAATCATCCATCAGTTTTTGCCAAATTATGCCAAAAACGTTCTGCCTATTGAAGCTTTAACTAGCTGTAGATTTCCTGAATTATCAGATACCATTAGAAGATCTAATGATTCTCACTTTTTGCAGGACTGATGTTGATTATCTTCTCTACAAGGAACTGGTCAGAATAGCCAGAATAGCATGCTGGCTTGCATACTGCAAAATACGACCGGATGTAGTAGGACATCCTGGTATATTTGGCATACTGCATTTGACATACTATGTATTGGGACATACTGAACATTTTTTCTGGCATACTATGGTAGTATGGCTATTGGAACGCACACCTAATTTATGTCAGAGGCAGATGTTATCTCTCCCACAAAGGGTTAAACAATATATATTTACCACTCCTGGATCAAAGCTGCCAGTAATTATTTGTCCTTCCATTGCCGGTGCCCTCTATACCGTTAGTGAATATCAAAAATCAACATGCCTTTGTATACAGCAAAACAAGACACTGAAGGGCTCTTTTTGTTCTGAATGGTGTTTTGAACAAGATCTGTTGTTTTTATTCCACATTGTGAAATGTGAAACTGTACAGTATATAATATCAGTATAAATGTCATTCCTTGTGCTCGTACACCTCACCCCGTCAGCACAAGCCACATAAAGACGACAGTGCTTCCTTCTCCCAGAAACAGTTACCCACATACCATAGAAAGTTGTTGTTGTGCTGAACCAGTCTGAGGTGGAGACGGGCTGTTATTATGTCATTATTCATTCTGGGTGGAATATCTTTCTTCACTCTCACCCATCCCCCCACCACCACCACCGCCTCCCTGCCACCCACCCGCTCTTTAGTAATCACTATTCTGCCAGCTAAACAAGTCAGTCAGCAGATTAGAGATTGGAGATGATTGGCCCTGTGTGACGCGATGCTACGGGCTAAAGTGAAGATGAAACAGAGCGTGTACTGTCTGGCACCTAATGTGTGTGTGCATGCTTACACTATGTCCTCATTCGGCATTTCTAAGCTTTACAGTAATGTGAAGACATGTTTGGGACTTCTTGGGGTTAGGAATTTGAGTGTAATTCTTAAATCAAAATTAAGATTAAGACATGCAGTATTACGTATTAAAGTTCACCCCAAAATGTTATCTTTTTAGGCATGCTTATGAAAACATTGCATCGGCTCCAAAAAGGCAACAAATCAACACAAAAACTCTGCATGTGTTTTGAACCAAACATTTGCACTTGAGGTTTGAGGTTTTAGTTTCATTTTGGGTGAACTATACATTTAAGATTAAGCTTACAAATTAGTAAATGAGCTGTGTGTGTGTGTGTGTGTGTGTGTGTGTGTGTGTGTGTGTGTTTGTAGTGAGCTGTTTTGTGAGAACTATCAATGAGCTCGCCAGCCTGACAGTGTGTGATAAGATGCAGCAGCCCCTCCTTAGTCCCATCTCCCCCATCAAATTACTTCACTGCTTCTTTTTATATCGTCATCGGCTTTATACCCATTAATCCTCTTTGCATACCATATTCTGTAATCATGGAATAAAGGTTCAAAAATATTTTATAACTGGATCAGTCATGTTTTGAATCTGTCTTTTTTTCACGTTAAAGGATTTTTTTTCCTTTTTCCAAATCGAGGGTCTAAGGACAGAGGATGTGGTATGTGCAACACGTTCTCATCCCAACTCGTCACATACTGACGCTTTGTCAGACCACTCTGCGTCACTTTTCGGTTGCCATTAACACGCGCTTAAAGGGACTTTTTGTAACTTTTTAAGCTTATAAATGTACCGGGTCGGGACACATGCGCACTCGCGTGTGGCCGGCGTCTCCGCTCCTCTGCCTGCTCGCCTTCACTCAGACAGAGCGCGTGTTCTCGCTCAGCTCGCTCCACCTCTAGACGTGAACGCGCGCTCACTCCACACTGCAGAAGAGTTAGTTTAGCTCTGAGAATATCTAGTGAATGTACAGTGGACGTTTGTGCAGAAATAAATGCTGCAGCTCCTCCAGACCAACAGAGGTTTCCCGTGTCTTGTGAAGTGACGGAGCTCTGCAACGAGGTACATTGTTGTCTCGTTACCGACCGGGTGCTGGTGTCTCCCTGCTCTCTCCGGCTGCGGGCGGAGAGAGCAGGGAGACACGCTGCAGAGCCCCGCTGCCTCAGCCTGCACTGAGGCAGGAAAAGCCAACACTAGGATCAGATCTAAATCATGTTCACGGAGAGACCTTCGTCTGGTCAGCTAACATTACTGCCAAGCAGCTGAAATATAGAGTGATATTGTGGTTTTAGCTGACGTGTGTCGCCTCACTGTTTTGAGCGATGCTCGTTCATTTCTATTTAGAGCGAGCAAGCGCGAGCCCGATGCTGACTTTCGTGGATTTCACGGCCACAGGTGTCGCTGTTAATAAGCATTTCTGAAAGTTACAAATAGTCCCTTTTAATGTTGGGAATTAAACAAAAACACTTGCTTGGATTTAAGTTTAGGAAAAAAACAACATGGTTGGGCTTAAAATTACTACATTTGTTCAGTGAAAATGTGACTTGACGTTGTGAACACAGGACACAAACGAACAGCTGATTGTAACGTGAAAGTGAAAGGTAACGTACGGGACTCCTGGATAAAAGCCCTGTGTATTTTTATTTCTATTTTTATATAGCGTCAAATCATAACAAAAGTGATCTGTTTAGGCAACAAAACCACTATAGTTAGGTCTAGGAAAGAAATGCATGGTTGAATTTAAAAGTACTATGTTTGTACAGTGAAAATGAGACTGAACGTTGTGAACACGGGACACGAACGAACAGCTGATTGTAACGGGACACAAACGGCAGTCTCCTGAATGAAAACCATGAGTTTGTTGGCTAAAGGGTGCCTTGTGCGTTGGTATCAAATGCAGACGGCCATGACAAAGCGTTGGTATTTGACGCCCTGAGTGAGAACAGGCTGGTATGCTGTACAGATTGCAAAGCCCCCTGAGGCATGCAGTATTTGTGATATTGGGCTATATATGTAGACATGACTCGACTCTGTGTAATTTAGGGAATGGCAGTGATGCATGTGTCTTGTGTAGCCCGATGATAGGAGTTCTCTCAGACTGGCGAAATCACCAGTTGTCTTTTTACCTGGGATAAGAAGCCTTCATTATCTCTGCCCTCCTTGGCACACGGCTCCATGGCTTCCTCCGCTGCTGACACATCTCTAATCAGTCTGTGTGCTCTTTTCCTCTGAACTTCACCAATCCTCCTCCCTGGGTGTCTGTGTCCTTACTTTTTCTTCATTCCTTTGCTTACAACATCAACACATGCTGTGCAATGCATTATGATTCGTTTACTTTGTTTCAATATTAACTACTATTGATCTTTAGTAGTCATATCAGACTTCCTACAGCTCCTTTACTGTGGAGCTGCTCAGAGGCTGTTGGACGTTAAAGTTCATCTCACCTCCAGTTCTCAGCTGTGTTCCTCTTGAATGTTTTACTTAATTATATTCACACATCTATTCTGTTTTTGTATCAGCAATCCACTTTTCAAACACTTTGTGATAAGGTGATTGTAAAAGTGAATTCATCCATCCCCACCCCTGACTTTGTACCACCTCTTCTTACTAAGTGCTAATCACTTTAATGTGTGACTGTGTTTAAGTGTAATATGTATCTTGTGAGTGCATGTAGACGGTACATGTGTGTGTATGAGTGCTTGCACATTCCACAAGTGCATACTCGAGGATGTGTGTGCCAGTTTAAATTCTGATGAAATTCCTCCTCCCCTGGCGTTCACAGTTAATATTTATGCAGGAGCTATTTTCTCTCTTCACATAGACACCGCCTGGAGGCATGATTTCCGGCTCCTCTGTCCCTCCTCCCACCTTTCCTTTGTCCCAGTCTCTCTCTGTATGAGTAATGGCTTTCACAGGTAGTGGCTTGTCGACTGCATTGAAGTGCAAACCAGTGCAGTGTTAAGTTGTGGGTGCTGGAGGAAGACGGAGAGAGGAATGGGGTGTGGGGGTCGATGGAGGCTTTTCTGGAGAGGATGAACGTCCCTGGGGAAAGTCTGCAGAAGGGGCTTTTTTAGTAGTTATTTCCATCTCGTTCTCTCCCTCCTATCTCTCTCTCTCTCTCTCTTTCTGCTTCCTGCCTGATCTTTTCTTTCTCTTCCCCCCTGTTCTCGCTCCCTCAGTCCAACGATGTCAAAACATCTCCAAGGACAAAGGGATGACAGCGTGGCTCTTCCTCAGTTACCAGTCGGATGGTTTTGATTGACAGCAGGAATGAATTAGTTTGGAGGGAAAATGAACTTTCTCCTTTGGAAAAACCTCTCACACACACCTGAATTACTTAATATCCTCTGCATAGGTTCCCTTAGTCAACAATAACAAAAAAAAAACACATTAACAGCAAATATGCAAGTGTTTTACATAACCTGTCACTCACATTATGCTTGTTTTTGTGTCGTTCAGCAAAAGTACACCTGCAGTGCAAACTACACACACACACACACAAAGACAAGAGCAGCAGCATCTGGCTTCTGACTTCTTGAAGAAAGAGATACTACAGACATTTCAGTTCACATCAGTAATGTCTGTTAGACTCTTTGATTTTTACATTTGTTTTAGGGCATCACATTTAACACTAGTTGGTTCTACATTAATCACACTCAGCTGATTGATCTGTGAGTGCTTTTCAGTTATACAGCAACTCAACACATGTATTGTGTGTTGTCCGAGTGCCTCCTGCTGGTGGGTTTAGAAAAATGACGGTGCTGCCCTTAGGTGCAGAGAGATGAGATGAGGTATTTTCCCACTAACACTTACCACCACCGTAATATTATCTTTATATTAGTTTGTTATTTTCCCTTTTTCAGTGTGGAGAGAGACGTCAGTGCAAAAAGGGTAAAACTAATACATCAAATGTGATTTGAACGAGGACTGTCACGATTCACGAATACCATTTGTTTGGGCTGCCGAGCTTCGGTAATAATCATCAGCGAATATTCAAAGCTTCAGGGAGTTGAGGAGCTGAGGCTCGAGGCTGCTCTGTCCGTACTAAGCGTCTCATCTCTTCATCCCTCTGTGTGTGAGAGTGTAGATGTACCACAAAGTCACGTTTGTGGGCCCTCTTCCCCTAAACGGCAGCGTTTTGCTGCTTTCTCCATCGATCCCATTTAGCCTCTGCGTAATGCCGCCTGCGGAGGCCTCCTCTCTGCCCTTTCGGTCCAAGCCTCAATGGGTTTCGCTCGGACATAGACAACGGCGAGGCAGCAATTAGAGCTCTTGGCTCGTCTCTATGACATGGAAGAAGGCAGGGTTGGAAATTAACTTTTTTGTCCACCTGCCGCTGTGGCTGGTGGTCTCCAAAATCTACCAGCCACTCAGTAGATGACCACTGTTTTTTTGGCTGGTGAGTGAAGCAAATCTAGTAGCCACTTGCATATTTTACCAGCATTTGGCTGGTGCTAATTTCCAACCCTGGAAGGACTCCGCCAGACATTTCTTTTTTTTAGCTGAGACAGACGGCATAGCGCTGCAATACGTCTTTCGGTTTAATTAAATGTGTTCATTTTTGATGATTCTGTTATTTTACAGTATTGTTTGTATTGTTATTTGTTATTGAATAAGAAGTATTTTCCAAAAGGTTTGTATTCCCGAGGGGTTAACAATAAAAAACGAATATCCGAAAACCAAAAGTAAAAATCAAAATCGGTCCAGCACTAATTTGAACGGAAGCTGCAACAACTGATATTAAGGCTGATCCAATAAAGGCTCTCTTTTGTCTTGCCTTGAAATTGCAAACCGCTATTTCACTAAGAAATCCCAATATGCCTGAACTGCTGTTAATGATTTGTTTAATTTCTGTTCTTCACCACAGAGGACTCAGGAGGTCAGGAGCAGGAAACGGTTTGCCTCAAATGTGAAGATGGTTACTACCAGTAAGTCTCTTTGGGTTGCGTTTCATTGAATTGCACCCCCATATTCATATGTCCTCATATTGATACTATCTGTCTTTCAGGTTAGGCTCAGACTGTCATCAGTCGTGTCCAGATCGGACCTACAGTGCGAACGACACCATGGTGTGTGCTCCGTGTGAAGACAAACAATGTGTAATCTGTGACCCGTCCCAGTGCTACTGGTGTGAAGAGGGATTCTACGTCTTTGGTAACATATGAACAATTTATAATTTTGAGTGATGGTGTGAATATCAGCTGGAAACATTTCTGGGGACTCCACATCTGATTTTGATATTTTTAAAAATGTTTTAAGGGCGCTTTCACAAGCCATAGTCCGTTTGGCTTGTCCGAATAGGAGTGAAATTGAAATTTAGTCTGGTTCGGTTTCACAGTGCACAAATTAAACACGAACAAATAAAAAAAATATTTGCTGAGGGGCGTGTACGAAGGAGCAAATGTATCTTTTTTTGTCTCAAGAGCTGCCACTTCAATACAGGGAGTCGCAGACTTTGATATATTGCTGTTGAAGTGTTTTTACTTTGACATGACATTGATCTACTGTGTGTACACGAATCTCCTCTCCTCCAGTTTTCCTCGAATTACTTCATAAACATCACTATTTTTGTGGACTTTATTCAGCACATTCTGTATGTTCTCTTCGGCCCAGATGTCAAGCAAACATTGGACTTATGCAGAAGTCCAGGTCAGTCCTCTCCCACTCATGTTATCCTGTTGTTTACCTGTATCCATCTCAACAATTGCCCACACAGGCAGTCTACGTTTAGAAACGAGACCACCTCTCGCAAGCGGTCACGGACCGGTTGTTTTGCTCCACACCAGAGTACGATTACTGCGTTCACAAACGAACCGCACCAGAGTTTGTTTAAAACAAACTAAATGTTGGCTTGTGAAATCACCCTTAAATAAATGTACACATCACAGTAAAAGATCTCCTCTGTTGGCCTCTATGATCACAAGCATCCAAGTAGAAAAGTGTCGGATGACAAATTATTTCTTTCATTAAAAGGACTTTTCTTTCTTCTTCTTTTCTAATGATATTTAGAGGAAGTAAAAATGTGTATTTGTGTGTCCAGATGACAAGTGTGTGGATCACTGTCAGGAAGGTTTCTTTGAGGATGAGGAGAGCCAGGACTGTGAGCCGTGTCACCGCGCCTGTCGTACCTGCGGAGGGCCAAGATATGACGACTGTGACACCTGCGAGGAAGATTTTATGCTGAAGAACGGGGAGTGTTTAAAGGGCAGACAGCTCTGCTCTGAGACACACTTCACAAACAGTACGGCAAATGTTCATTTTATCTCGGTACAAAATGGTGTCAACATAACCGATTTGTCTCTACTTGTACTTGTAAAATGTGATGCTGACTTTCTACAACTTCCTTCACTTTAACATCAAACCCAAAAGCTGTCAACTACTGAAGCATGCAGTGTAATATACTCAATAACACATCCTTTAGTCCTTTTCATCCTATGGAGGAGGAGTCCCCTCATTTCTTCCTCTCGTCTGTGTCATTCATGTCTACATATTTTGTCCTGTTTACCACCAGGTCAGGGTGAATGTGAGCTGTGCCACTCCTCCTGTAAGACTTGCTCTGATGCAGGAAAGGATGACTGCAACAGCTGCTATGCTGGTAAACATTTACTGTCTGTATGCCACATTAGACTGAAACTACTAAAATGTTTAGTTGGCTTGTCTTGTTGATGTTTTAGGCAAACTTGCTATACATGTTTCTTCTTTAGCAGGCAGTGTGAGACAGGATGATAAAGACTATCTTAAATTTAAACAACCTGTTGTTGTCTCTCTGTCTTCAGATCATTTCTTGACGGCCCGACAGACCTGCACACACCTTTGTCCATCTGGTTCATTTGCCAACAAGGCTTCCAGCCAGTGTGAAGACTGCTCCAAAGGGTGTGACACGTGCAAGGACGCCCAGTCGTGCCAGCGCTGTCGCAGTGGGCTTTACCTCCACAATGGAGTGTGTGTGGTGGAGTGTCAGAGGTGCTTGTCCTGTTTTCTCATTTCTAAATTTGCACATGAACACGCACCATAATAATACATCAATGATGCCTCATTCTCTACCTCTTTCCCAGAGGATTTCCTGAAGAAGGCTTGTGCCATCCGTGTGCCCCAGAGTGTGCATCCTGCCAGGGGAATTCCTCTCACTGTCTGAGCTGTGAGAAACAGTACCTGCTGCTGGACCACTCCTGCAGGTCTCACTGTCCAGCGGGCTACTACGCCACCGGGACAGAATGCCGTCGCTGTCCAGCTCAGTGTAGAGAGTGCAATGAAGACGGCCTGTGTAAGAGTAAGTACGCTGGGTAGGGAAATGGAAGATGTAGAGAGGAGGATTGAAGAGAGGGGTTGTTTTGAAAGGTGACTTGGTTTAGTGTTGAAGTAGCTGAAGATAAATAGAGATGCAGAGAGCCTCTTCTTCTCTGCTCACTGGACTACAAATAGTTGAGCCATGAAGCCTAAAAGTAAAGGAAGTGAGGACCAGAGGGAAATCAGGAAGGATGGAGGGAGGAATACAGGAGACATTAGAGAGACGATGAGTTGGGGAAAGATAAAACGGATCAAACCAACATTTCTTTGAGTAATATATACAAAATGTATCCACTTTAGACAGACATGTTGTACATCTTTGACTGAAATTCACAATAAACTGTACATCTTAGTACTAAACTACCAGAGAAAATGATGGGTCTTAAAGAAATGACATGACGATGCTTTATGTAAATGTATCGGTTTTCTTCAGTGGTAGTTGTATGGTTATCATCATGGGCACGTTGGTGCAGTGGTTAGCACTGTCGCCTCACAGCAAGAAGGTTCGATCCTGTCCGGTCCGGGTCTTTCTCTATGGAGTTTGCATGTCCTCCCTGTGATCGCACACCAAAACATGCTACCTGAGGGGATGAAGAAGAGATTAGAAAAAGTCCAGTGTACACACAAAGAGTTCGGAGTTGCCTTCATTTTGGAATTTCCAACATGTGATTGAGCTACATGAGTGAAATATTTGGAAATTTTAAAAACAAACTGAAGCCCAAATAAAAGGCTACTTTTAATACTTAAGCCCCGTTTCCACCAAGAAATGTCAAACATTTTTAGGATGACTCATCATTGGTTATAACCGTAATTGGGAAAGTCCAGTTTAAGATATTAATATTTTTTTAAACAACACTACTTCTTCCGCTTCTTATAACTCTCTTTCTCTCCCTCCCAGAGTGTGCCCAGTACTACTTCCTCCATCAGGATAAGTGTGTGGACGATTGTCCCGTTGGCTACTTTGCCAGCGAGAAGCAACAGGAGTGTGTTCGTTGCCATGCTGATTGTGCCTCCTGTGACGGACCGGGCTTTGATGACTGTGATGTGTGTCGCAACCGGAAAGCTGTCCGTTACAACGGAGAGTGTCTGGCCAAGTGTCCCAACAGCACTTACTATGATGCGACTACAAATGAATGCAGAGGTAGGGAA
Organism: Sebastes fasciatus; assembly: GCF_043250625.1. NCBI lineage: Eukaryota > Metazoa > Chordata > Actinopteri > Perciformes > Sebastidae > Sebastes > Sebastes fasciatus. The sequence goes on along the minus strand of NC_133800.1, from coordinate 15,429,935 downwards.
GGTGGAAGTTTATTTTAATCGCACAAAATGAAATAAAATAAAAAATACTACTCCATCATTACAGGATTTCTTAGTTGACTGTGTCTCGTTGCTTTTCATGTTCCTAGACTGTGACAGGTCATGTCTGACCTGCTCGGGCCATGAGCCCTCATCCTGCCTCAGCTGCGATACCAACAGGCGTAAAGATGCCAGCGGACACTGTGTGTGGTTCAGTGAGTGCTTACTGAGCTCATACATGGACCATAATGGGGAGTGCCAACAGTGTCACAAACTCTGTCATCGCTGTTCTGGGCCAGGCGAAGACCACTGCCTCAGCTGCAACACGCCACACTTCCTACTGAGTACGTTATCGCAATAGATAATGTTATGTTTCTTATCGAGCTGAAGGAAACTTCTCCTTTCTTAACATTGTAACTTTGTGTCCATCAGACAACACATGTATGCAGGAGTGTCCTGTGGGTTACTATGCAGAGGGCACGGACGAACGCGTGTGCGAGCGCTGTCACTTCAGCTGTAAGTCATGTATCGGTCGTCACAGCGTGCAGTGCGTCGACTGTAAATCTGGATTTTTCAAGCAGGGAAGCAGCTGCGTCGAAACCTGTTCAGAGAGGTTGGAAGAACACACATACACACAAAGTCTCCTCTTTGTTTTCATCAAAGAACACCATAAACTAAGCAGATATCCTCTCTCTTTTTCAGTCACTTTGGCAACACCACCACCATGTTTTGCGAACGATGTGACCCCTCTTGTAGCCAGTGCTGGGGTCGTGGTAACAGAAACTGTCTGAACTGTCGGGAGGGTTACGTCTACCTGATGCAGTGGGGAAAATGCCTGCAGAGCTGCCCTCCAAGCTACTACCAAAACAGCCGGTCCAAGACCTGTCACAAGTGTCACCCCACCTGCAAGACCTGCAGCGGTAAAGGAAGCCTGTCATGACTTATTTCTGCCATGTGTTTTTTTAGGATTTCACATTGTTGAGCATGAATTGTTGGGTCACAGTGTCCTGCCAGGATACCCCAGAATAAAATATTTGATCACATATATTCACTCTACATATATTCTCAAATAAGTGTATAATGTGAGCCACAGTACTATCATAATGAATGTCTTCTCTATCAGTCCCCCCCCCCCAAGCTATGCCACACTTCTGCTGCACATTTTGATAAGCTTTAATCTGGAAATTCCAGTTCAGCCATGTGAGGACATTTGACAGTATTTCCTTTTGTGTGATATCTCTGTGTCGTTCCAGATGAGGGCGCTCTGGCCTGTCAGTCCTGTTATGAAGGCTACACGTTTATGGGAGGCATCTGTGTGTCCCAGTGTCTCGTAGGCTTCTACGCTGCTTCACAGGTGACATAGTTTGTGTCTGACTTTCTTTACAAAGAGTGTTTTAGTTTATATTCAACTAATTATCACTTTCACCATGAAAAATGAATAGCATATTAGAGCTATAGCTGCAGTTTGTCAAGGCTCCTCTTTAAGTCACGGAGCAGTAATTGGAGATAAAATGTGTGAAAGTGACATTCAGCCTGCGGTGTAACAAGTTATGTGTGAAAGTGACTTTCAGTCTGCTGCGTAACAAATTATTCTGTTGCTTTAGGTCTCTGAGTCCGAACACGATGAGCCAAACTGTAAGGCATGTGACGTGTCCTGCCTGGACTGCCGAGGTCCCAGTGTGTGGAACTGCACAGTGTGCCCCGTATTCGAGATCCTGTCTGATGATGGCCGCTGCTTGTCCTGCTGTGGAAATGAGACACGCCACGATGGTAAACAAATACCCAGGGAATGCTGTGACTGCAAAGTCTCACGAGGTAAACCAGAACCCACACTAGAACACAGACTTCCAACAAAACACACAGATACAGGCTGTATCATCAGTCACATTCTTTCAGGGCATCTTTAATTTGTAATGGTTGCGGCCCTGTATAATTCATCTAGATGATAACCTTCCCACTGTATAGTATCATCTTCCTGCCAAACAGGAGTTTCCATTATTCTGAATGATGGAAAATATGTTCCGAGTACAAGGAATTTCCCAAGCTTCCCTGGCCTCTGGCCATCACAGACAAGACTGTATTTCATTGAAACAAGACTCTCTTAAAACATACAAGGTTACATCAGAAACAAACCCAGTAAGCAGATTACATTTGATATTGTAACCAGTGCTTGAAGTGGAAAAAATAAGTACCATTACTCCACTTATTCACATGTTGGTGTGTGAATCTGCAGGTATCAACATATTACATTCTGAATTTCTACAGTGAATAAAAGACACTATGAGATGTTGGGTTTGGGGGTCCTCCCCTGAAGGTTTTTTGACTTAAAACTATGCAATTTTACATGATTTTGTACCATTATTATTACTATAGAGTAGATAATGCACAAAAAGCTTAAAAAGAAAACTTGCTATAGTTAAATATTTATTTTTGGTCTATTATTTACACATCATTTCATATATTTAATTCTTCTGGAAATATTTGCCCTGTAAAATCATATTCTGTAAATCAAAAGAGCAGATTCACAAAACGTTTAAATAATGTTTCATTAATTATTTGTTCACAAAAAGTTATGACAAACAGTTCACTAATTATTTTACAAATTACAGCACCCTCGTTCTCACCATGCCGTGCGGTGCATCGGCTCGTCCAGATGCTCTCCACATTGTTTTTATGTACATGTATACTAGTGGTGCAACGGTTCAACAAGCCCACGATTCAGTTTGACCCGCAATGATTTATACGTGTAAGAAGTTACAAACAGTCTCTTTAATGGTGAAGTAGGCCTATGTTCAGATAATTGCGTCTATGTCTCTGGCAGCTCATCAAATAATTAGCAGGCCTGTATTTAATAGTGGTGCAATGGCTCAACAAGCCCACGGTTCGGTTTGTACATGTCATTGATTGGTTCGTTTTTATACCGTTTTGCCGCGTCTCATATTAGCTGTACGAACTAGGGATGCCAAATGATTATGAATCTCCCAGAGAACCTGATATGGAGAGGGCAGAAAAGAGTACCAGCAGCTTGTGAGAAGTGCCGGTGCGCAAGAAAAAGTCATGGTATGCCAAATTGCATACCGGTGAGTACCGGCCCACTTCGAGTCCTGCTTGTAACCTAATGGTGTGCTCTGTATCCTTCTCAGAGGAGTGCATCCTGGGTGTCAACTTTGTGATGAAGGAAGCCGAGGAATTAGAGGCAGAGGCTCAAGGCAGAACCGCCAAACTCTTTGTCACTGCCTGTGTTCTACTTATCCTCGCTGTGGGCGGAGGAATCTTCCGCTTCCTCAATGCTCGATCGAGATCACTTGCCATCGCACCCAAAACCAAAGCTGGAGGCTACAAGAAACTGGACACCAATGGAGTCATTGCCTCACAACCCACCACCTCTGCATTTGGGGAGTACAGCGACCGAATCGTTGAATGTGAGGATGATGAGGAAGACGAGGACATTGTGTACATGGGACAAGATGGGACAGTGTATCGGAAGTTCAAGTACGGACTCTTGGATGAAGATGAAGATGAGATTGAGCTAGAGTACGATGATGAGAGCTACTCGTACAGATGAAAAAGCACAAATGACCTTACTGGAGAAAAGTAGACGTTCCTTCTTTGAAGTCTAAAAATGTTGTGAAAATAGTTTCTCACCGTTCCTCAGATACATGATGTCTGTTTAATTCTGTTTAGAAAAGTTGGATCTCTTCAGATCATCTTAGCACAATCAGCTGGTGAAGGAGGATGACGAGCGCACAGCAATGTTTTTTAATGACATCTCATTTCAGAGACATTTACCAGCCAGTTACCAATTAATATGATAATATTTATGATGAACTGAAATTCATTGTGACCGTCATCTGAGACGTCTGACAGATACGGCTGCTGGGTCAAGTTGGATGTTGACTTACTAGTGGTCTGTCCTCAACATCAATAATTTTGGTTTACTGTTGGATTATGGATATTACCTATTCCTATGATTGGGAAGAAGAGTTTGATTTATTTTTTGAGTCACAAACCTCAGGGGAAATTGTGAATGTACTGACAATCATATTCATAGTTCGTGTGTGTTTACATTTTCTAGAATAAATAATTCCATTTGAAGAAAATATTCTATGTTTACTAGGGCTGTGTATTTGCAAGAATCTGGTGATACGAAATGTATCATGATAGAGTTTACGATTCAATATATTGCGATGCTGTAAGCAAGGCGATTATATTACGATTTTATTTTTTATCTAATTTTAGGAAAACTGTCATGTATAAAGAACACACCACCATATGTATAAAATCTCAGTAAAAAAGGTCATTTTTTATGCAATCAAAACAGTGGGATCTGCATTTATCACAGTCCCTGTAACATCCAACATCATAGCACTATGAGACAGCACATACACTGAGATTGCGCATATTTTGCAAATTAAATAAAGTACTGACTAAGTTGATCTTTGCATATAAACTATTAATTAAAAATGTATAGTTTTTGAGAATTGATTAAGTATCACAAAACATATGATTTTTGTTACCCCTATTGTTTACAACATGAAATGATGTAGTAGTTATTGTCCATTGATATTGCTTAGAGAAAAGACAATCTTACACAATAATACATTAATTAATTAAAATTTTTAGAGTTCGACACTTTATAAAACACAGTGACACATCACGACTACATTTCAGGACATTTAATTGCAAATTTTAGTCTGTTTTTAACAACCCAGTTTACTCCACATTTGGACAGAATGCTAATGTGCTTCATCTGTTTCTATATCATGTGTTTAATTTGTATAATATGTTTCTGTTGTAACATTCCTGTCAGTACTTTCTGTGTTACACTGTCTTTGTTTAATTTGTAAACTGGACTTTGTATCACACTGCTGGAGTCACGTCCAAATTCAAAGCAAACTTTGCAATGAAGTACAATCTGATGTGTAACCCTGTGTGGTACTGTTTGGATCTGTTCAGGTTAGTTTACACAGAGAGGAACATCTTTTCTCAGTGGTTGCATCTTGTTTAGGCCACAGTGAAATGCTGGCACCTGCATGTGTGCAGATTACTGTTCAAAATATTGTAGAAAGGTGCAGGAGAAGTGATTTTGTGGGAAGATTTTCTTTCTGTGAAAAGTGTGAAAAGTAAATAATTAGGATCTTTCTGTACTTGGTTTAGGTGAAATATGCTGTGAATCATTTATTCATAATAAAGTTGGATGTTGTGAGTGTGCACTCTTGATGAAAACATATCATTGTAAGAGCTGTAACTGGTTCCTCATCTGTGTCACAAGGGGTTGTTATAAGATCACATTTCCATGCTTGTGGTATACACCTATCGGCCATAACATTAGGACAGCATGGGCACCCTGACCGGTCTGCGGCTACGCAGCCCCATACGCAACAAACTGTGATGCACTGTGTGTTCTGACACCTTTCTATCGGAACCAGCATTAACTTTTTCAGCAATTTGAGCTACAGTAACTCTTCTATTGGATTGGACAACACGGGCCAGCCTTCGCTCCCCACGTGCATCAATGAGCCTTGGGTCTGACTGTTGTCGGTTCACCGGTTTTCCTTTCTTGGACCACTTTTGGTAGGTCCTGACCACTGCAGACCGGGAACATCCCACAAGAGATACAGTTTTGGCGATGCTCTGACCCAGTCGTCTAGCCATCACAATTTGGCCCTTGTCAAAGTCGCCCATTTTTTCTGCTTCCAACACAAAGTTCAAAGTTCAAAATGTTCACTTGCTGTCTAATATATCCCACCCACTGCCAGGTGCCACAGCAAGAGGGTCTCAGGTTCAAACCCGGCTTGCGGCCCTTCTGTGTGGAGTTTACATGTTCTCCCCATGTTGGCGTGGGTTTTCTCCGTCTTCGTCCCACAGTCCAAAGACATGCAGTTTAGGTTAATTGTTGACTCTAAATTGCCTGTAGGTGTGAATGGTTTTCTGTCTCTATGTGTCAGCCCTGTTATAGTCTTACCAGATACATTATCAGTTCTAATTTGAAAAAATTACAGGGAAATGTGGTTTATTCTTAACACCCACTTCCTCTCTGCTTGTGCTGAAAAAAATGACATTTACAGAAAATGCGACCCTTAAGAAAGCATATAATTAATAATGTATATAGGAGCACATGTAAAGCAATCTTACAGGAATTTGCTTAACTTTTGGTATTTGATGGTACATTAGTATTAAGGGGGAAACAACAGGGGAGAATGTAAGTGCTGACATTTTTTTTCTATTTTATTACACATTTTTTAAAGAAATTATTGAAATATTAGTAAGTAATGTTATGTGTGAATATTTTCTGACACTGATATTAGGACAATAATTCATCCAATGATGTCAGAGTCCCAAAAAGATCCCTTGGCGGCCAAAAACTTAAAAAAGACCAGCCATGTGAATATCTTTTCATATTTTATCCTGTTTTTTATGCTTTACGAATTAAGACTAAATTATATTTCCATTGCATCTTACCCTAATGTGTGGAAATAACAAAATGGACAAATACATGTATTTTGATAAAACTATTTATTTGATTAAATTACAGATAAAACAAGAATGAAAACATAAAAGAGGTGTTGAACCGTTAACTCTACATGCAGTAACCCTGGTCCCTGTGTAAACTAGAATAAGGGTAACAAATGAGCCTGGAAAACATTTGACCCTCCTGCAGCAATGCAGGGGGGCCAAAATGTTAATTTTATGAAAATATCCCCTCTAGAAATCTTTTACAGGTTTGAAGAAGCAGCATCATCATTCAAAGTTACAGTGAGATTCCTTTTGTACATTAAGTGCTTTAGAGGATGAATAGATAATGCAGCATTCAACATGACAGGAAAGCTTTTTACAGCAGTGAATTTGCTTCCTGTATTGATTCTTTCATTCCCGGTCAGTAAAGAAACTAAACAAACAAAAACTACCAGACTGAGAATAGGAAGGTACCTGCTAAGCTCTTCTCCGGAGATGAACATTGCTACTGTTGCATGAATAGTGTCAACATTCATAAATTGCAGTCATATCTTTTACTCCCTAAATAACACTTTAATAAACTAAAATACAATACAGACTTAAAATCCCAAATCACATAGCTAGACTCATACTTCATTCATTTAAAACAATTATTTACAGAAGTTCAAAACAACTTTACACGCTTGTAGTTGTATTTTAGAAGGTTTCGTATCATTTTTCTTGGTAAAAGCTAAAAAGGTGAAGGCACACACACACAGACCTAAAACCCTGTAAAGCGCTAAAATTTTTTGAATATTATTTTTGATAAAATTTTAAGACCTCATGAAACAAAAAAATAAAACTATTATATGTAGATATTAAGATTATGCATATTGTAGGGTTTTTCACAAATTAATAGTGTAGATTTGAGTTCACACACTTCAGACTGTTTCCCTTTGTAAATATCAGCAGGGTACAGGAGCTGTGGACCTTATACTTCACCCCATATCACCTATCAATGTTTTACTATCCATAACAAACCCACAGAGACAAACAGAACGTAGGTCAAAGCGTCAAGCCAGCTGCAGTGGAAAAAAACGCCAAAACGTAACCGACGTGCATAAAAACGTGCTTATTCAGCTTTAGTGTTCCTCGGATCATCTATATTTCTCTATCGGCTGATGATGGAAAGATATTTAGTGTCAAGAGAGTACCGCTCAAATCCAGAGGATGAATATGTTGAAATTATTTCAAAAGCCTATCCCTTAAAATGTGTTTTTGTACACATTTCATTTAACAAATAACCATTCTCTAAGTTTTTTTCTGCAAAATGCGTCATAAACACTGAATCAAAGGCCAATATAATAGGGTCATTCTTTTTTTAGGGCAGTAATAAAACAGTACAGGGTTTGTGTCGCACTGGAAGAGAGAGATTTTCTCGAGAGGAAAATGAGTGGAAAGCGAGAATAATTTAAAAACAAAATTTAAATAATTCACAAACAAATCTCCCGTCTTCACACAGATGCCTTGTATTTAGCCACATTGTTGCATAAAGTTATCTAACGGTGCGGCCAGTGTTTTTTTTTTACAGATAATAATGCCCAAACGTTCTTTCTAACCACCTGACACAGAAACAATTCTCGACCTTGGCTAGATAGTGTTCACAGAGTTGAGTTTACGGTCCATTTGTGTCTTTTGTTATATACATATTAAAGTATTAGAAAATGTTGTGGTCATCCTCATCCTAAAGTTTGAATTTTCGGTACCTTCTCACATTAAAGATTCAAAATATACAGCAGGACCAGTGAAACCAAAGAAATTCATACACAGGTATGTTCTTAGATGAGTCAATCTGGAGTGGATATACTGTATACAAATAAACATCTATTAAGTGATTGGCTGTCTTCAAGAAACCGATACAGGAAGTTAAACAGCTGAGACACATTGAGAAAATAAAAGAAAAATACCATAAAAAGAAGATTGGTTGTATATGATTATGTCTATGTGCAGCCATGGCGACGCCTAAGAGATCTCACAAGGAGGCTGTGCATTTTAATGAGTGCATACACCTGTGTGTATATTGAAACATCTGTGTTTGTCTGATATATGTGTGTGTGTGTGTGTGTGTGTGTGTGTGTGTGTGTGTGTGTGTGTGCACAAAGTGCTACAGTCACAGCCAGCTGTCAGTGACCGTTCATAATAGTCTGTGATGTGGATGCGGTGGTGGGGGGCAGAGCCGGCGACGAGCTGAGAGCACTGGTGAAGAAGTTGTCTTCTTTCAGTTTGAGATGCTCTGGGAGCTCCAGTTTGGCCTTGGCCTCCTCAATGTCATTGTTTATGGCTGCAATGAGCGCTTCTGTTAGGAAAAGAAACGAGAGAGAGAGAGAGATGAAGACATGCAGATAATAAGTCAGGTGCAAAGAGAATAACGAGTGACATCAAATCTGGAGGCATAGGAAATCTTAGACCTTTGAGTGCAGGCATACCAAAATGGGAGCATGTGAGAGTGTGTGTGAGAGTGAGAGAGGTGTCTTACCAAGTGAGCTGTAGCTTCTCTCTGGACGGATGTAGCCCACCATGACAACACTGAGAATCTCCCCATAAAAGTCCTCTTTGAATGTGTGAATCACATGGGTCTCCTAGAATAAAAAAACAAAACATGTATTCTTTAGAAGAGTGCTGCGAGTGTCAAATGTAGTGTACTGCATTTATCTTGTTGCATTTTATTTTATTGAGCAGTTTTTTCTTAATTTAAATATGTTTTGTCACACTGGGAAATTTGATTCCCACAGTGTAACCGTACCACCACTGCCTTTAAACCCTGGATTGTCAAAGACTATTTAACATCTATAAACAGATTTGCAATGTGCCACTTTCTTTCTGACTAACACTGGGTTCACATTGGAAACGGAAGCGCCGCGATTTTTGGAGAAGAGCTGCTCGCATCCTTTCGGCGTCCACATAAACAAATTGAGCTGTTCACACCGGACGCGCCGTGCCACGGAGCTCCACGGTCGCTCGCGATCTTCAGCGATACCTGTTGTGAACTGCCAGGCTTTGGCATGCGCTACGATTGACACAGCGCGGCGTAAAAACACCTTTGCAGTGAATGCTGCTTTGCTGCTTTTCTTGTACTGACCATGGACTTCTTGGTGTTTTTGTAGTAAGGGTTCCAGCCAATGCTCATCACCATCTTGTAGACATCCCCATTACTGACGCAGGCCCAGCCATAGTAGATCCCTGTGCCGATATCTGCTGGAAGATGTTCCACCACTGAGTCAGGGAAGTTGGCTGGAGATGGGAGAGAGAGAGAGAGAGAGAGAGAGAGAGAGGGAGGAAGAGTCAGAGGAAGGAAAGAAAAAGTTAGTGTCTTGTTCAATGTCACCTCAAAACAGATGAGATATTTTGAAACCACAGAAATCTATTTAGAGAAACATTTTAACTGGTTGTTAAGATAACAAAGGCGAGAAATTAATCCACAAAATGTTTTTTTCATATTGTTAGAAATTAATTTGCTACAGTGGGTAACACACTGGGAACATTTGGCAAATGTTTTCACTATTTAGAGGCTCTGTGTGGTTAGACACAAACCTCTTCTGTAAAAGCTGTTATTATTTGCTTAAAAATGTATTTTTTTATTTATATTCAATGCATGTGTGTGTTCCCTGCTGTGGGATAAATCAAGCAACCTTTCTTTGTTTAAAAGAGATCTTCATGAAGTGAGTAGAATGTGTTATAATCCCCATATGATTTACAGTAATTACAAAAAAGGGCAATTTGGCAACTTACCATATGGTTTGACAATTTTCATTTATTCTATACTCATTTGCGTCCGTTCACTTTTATTTAGATATGACGTCACTACGTATTTCTGGAAACAAGCCATATAGTAACAGAAAAAGCTATAATTTCGGTAAATAAGAGTTGTTGTTTTTTTATCATCGGTCAAGTTCCGTCACTCAACTCACATCTAACACTGCTGCTGTCACAAAAAAAACGATTGTTGCGTAAAAATGTGTCGTCATCAACGCTGTTCAGCGTTAAACCGGTAACTAAACGTCTCTTTAACGGTCATGAATGATCAGTTGATCAGTCGAATCATCCGGGCGGACGTTAAGGTAACCATGACCACAGACTGACGGACGTTAAGGTAACCATGACCACAACAGACTGCCAGTGTCATAACTACCTACCGTCGCTCCGCTTCACTCTGACCTGACGTTACCTTACGTAGCAGCTCAGCTAACGTTACTTAAAACAGATTAACTCACCTGTGGGGATCCCCAGCTCTTTGCTTCCTCTCCCGAAGCCTCGGACGACCTCTCCCCGGCAGAAGTACGGAAGACTCTTCATGACTAGCTCCCTGACAACAGCTGGCTATATGGACGTTAGAGAGAATGACCTCGAACAACACCAGGAAGTCAGACTGTAGCACTACTGGCTGAGCTAGCTACTGTTAGCTTCAATAGAGGCACCTTGTTGTTAAAACGGTTTAATCCTAAAGCCTGTCGTTGTGCGGGACTCGAGAGAAGACGGTGCTTCGGTTTCACTTCGGTTAGGTCCACTCACTCACAGTATGACGGTGAGAATGAAGTCCTAGTGCTCAAAGGAGGTACATGTTACATGTGTTGTACACATCTGCCTCTGTTAACGCTGACGTTTGTTCACGTCATTGACCGCGTGACCAAAGTTGGGAGTAGTGATGTGTCGGTCACGAACGAGTCGGTTCAAAGAGCCGGCTCTTTTAAATGGTAAATGGACTTGCATTTATATAGCGCTTTTCTAGTCTTCCGACCACTCAGAGCGCTTTACACTACATGTCAGTATTCACCGATTCACACACACATTCATACACTGATGGCAGAGGCTACTAAGGTGCCGACTTTGCCCATCAGGATCTAATCTAAATACTCATTCACACACCGATGGCTATGCCTTCAGGAGCAATTTGGGGTTAAGTGTCTTGCTCAAGGACACATCGACATGTGACCCGGTACAGCCTGGGATCAAACCACCGACCTTCCGATTGGTTGAAAACCTGCTCTGCCCTCTGAGCAACAGCCGCCCTTTAAGTGAACGATAAGAGCTGGCTCCCGCCTGAGAGACGTTTTTTTTTTTAATTAATTCAAGGCAGAATGATAGGACGATCTTCTCCGCGCGCCACGGGCACTTCATGCACTGACTGTGACTGAATGTTGTGTTAATGACGTCCGTGCGACCAATCAGGTGATGACAGACAAGGATCATACCATCAAGCAGGGAGGGGCGGGGATGCGCAGCGTGCTGACGGTCTACAGGTACAGAGCAGGAGGAAGAGGATGAGAGAAAGAGAGAGAGGTGTGGTGCGCCAATAGCAGACAAGATGAGTGACAGTCGGAAACGAAGCAGCATGTAAAATTATGGTATTCAGGAAATTATAGGGTTTAGTACACTTATATTGAATAATTTAAGTGATATATGTGCAAACATACGAATCAAAAATCAAAACTGCGCTAAATTTGGCTGAATCATGAACAGGCAGAAGTGGTAAAACGAAGAGCCGTTTGGGAACCGAAAGAGCCGGCTCTTCTTGGTGAGCTGAGCCAAATGATCTGGCTCACTAAAAGAGCCTTAATTCCCATCAGTAGTTGGGAGTCACGCGTTGCGTTCAGAGGTTGTAGGAAATAATTAATTACAAAACGAGGCATTCACTGACTCATTTTAGGGAAATACGACGCAGATTTTCATCTGGATGTTTGTGGTGCCCTTGGGTGATGGGAATGCACGGCAAGTTCAAAGTTTACTATCGTTTCTTAATAATAAGAATAAGAACATTTTATTTGTGAGCGCCTTTCAAGTCACCCAAGGATACTTTACAGATAGACAGTCAATGCATAATAATATATATATATATATATATATATATATATATATATATAGATAGATAGATAGATAGATAGATAGATAGATAGATAGATAGATAGTAACTTTATTGATCCCGAGGGAAATTCTAATTTCCAGCATCACAGTTCCATAGTGCAAAACATGTTAGTAAAAAGGCAGTAAAAAAGTTAGTAGTGCAAAGTACAAAAAAATATACCAGATATAAAAATACAAAGCGATGAAGAAAACTGTTAAAACTGAATATAGTGCAGGGTAACTGCTGTGATACACGACTATTAAAAAAGTGAATATAGTGCAAAAGAGACTGTTAAAAATGAGTATAGTGCAGGGTAACTCCAGTAGCTTAGTCTATGAAAGTATATAAATAGATGACAGTGGAAAAGAAATATATATATTTATAAAGAATAAATAAAATGAAATATCAACAACAATAGTAATAGAAGATAAAGTAATACATTCATAATGAGCACATTACGAAGCACCAGGAAAGGCAGATCTAAAAAGGTGGGAAAAAGGGTATGATCCTTTGGCTTTTGAATCAAACCACACGATGGCGACATGAGGACTATCTTTTCCCAAACACCCAAACCACTGTCTATTACTCCACACAGAGTAACTGGAAACAACAGCTTTGTTTGTTAAGGTAGCCTCTGTCAGTTTATATCTGAGATAAAGGAAATTGCTAAAGAAAGAAAATAATGACCAAACTTATGAGAACAACATGAGTAACAAAAAATAACAAAATATGCTTATAATCAGTAGTGTTAGTTAGCCGATAGTTTAGTAAAAGTTAAACAACTTGTTTTAAAATCTATTTGGACATAAAAGTACAGTTTTAGAAATGAAAACAGATTGTTACAACTTCAACATATAGTTACTTTTAAAGGGGAAATGGAAATCGCAAAATAAAGTGAGGATGACTTTTCTTAGCAGAAAATTCTCAGCATTCTCAGTTTACCAATTTAAGCTTTACGACTACAACAGCTGACTAAATAAAATACTCCAAAATGTTAGCCTGGTTTCAGACCTCTGAACCATCGCCCACACCTCAGATTTGTTCAGCAATACAAAAAAATTGAATTAAGTGAAATTAAATGGCAATTCAGTCTGATGATCATGCTACCAAAATGTACTAGTGAACAAAAAAGCTATTCAGTCAGCTCGATCATCAGTAAGTAAATGCAATTTAACTTTTTCACCCAATAAGCCCTGGGTTACCACAGACATGAAAGATAATTTGTAGAGAACAAGGAGTACATTATGTATGTTCAGAGAGACTTTTACATTGAGGAGAGGAATTGACTGAATCTGGAAGAACGAGTCAACATCATTCTTGCTTGCTAAACTCCAGATTATAGCAAAGCTCATCAACTGATCCCACCAGAACGCTCTCAACAGCATTGCATCTTTAATTGCACAACATAATTCAGTGTCAGTATGTGCTGTTGCCTGTAACACTTTTGAATTGTGTTGTATAATGATTATTATAACCTCCATTTGAGACACTGCATTAGACCTATATTGTTTTGTCTCCATATGCTATTTGACCCCTGTATATAGGCTATACTGTTAAAGTGGGGATGCTATTCAGAAATGTAATTGTAAAACAAATCTGTTGGGTTGGGTTTGGATTGTGCATGTTAGAGCTGATCATTCTGAGGACACCTTATCTGTTCCTTTTATTTAGAGCTTGAAGCTGAAGTTGGGAACTTTGACTGACTACTATTGAGTACTGTCAGGATATAGTGACAGTTTTATAAAAAAATACTTTTTATCATATTTGCTCAAAGTTACCAACTGCAGCTTTCAGGGCTCCCCTCAAGTAAGCAATTAAGTCAAGTCAAACACTTTTTAGAATAATTCATCATAGGTTATAACAGTGATTGGTAAAGTCCAGTTTGTATAATATAAATCATTTTTATTCACTGGTCTAAATTTATTTTTGTTTTTTGCAAATGATGTAAACAACATTGCTTCGTCAACTTCTTATAAGCCCCATGAGTTACCACAGACATGAAAGAGAATGTGTAGAGAACAATGAGTATGTTAAGTAATATGTTATGATATCATAATCAACACCTGACCAGAAGTATAACTGTGTCCTAAAACCAAAATTCTAATGAAACGGGCTATACTATTCTATAAAAGGAGAAAATTAAGTTGTAACATATATATACTGTATATATTTAATTATTTGCTTTTTATTATATTTGTAAAAAAAATTGTGTCTTGCAAGGCATTCATTTGTTGCCAAATATGTCAATTGTTTTACTTCATTAAAAATGTGTTCCATCTCAAAAGTTTTTTCATAAGTATACCAATAGTTTAATTTTTAAAAATCTACTTGACTAAACATAAAAGTACAGTTTTAGAATGTATTCATTTCACCTTAGAAGGCTGATTTAATTTTCCTTTTGTTGCTTGTGTTTTCAACGTGGTATCATTTTTGATTGTCTGTTCATTGAACTAGGATCATTTCTAGTTAATATATGTCAGCATTATCTATATGGAAACATGAACTTTGCTTTATGGAAATCCTATGTTTGGCTAATGGATGTGTTCATAACACTCTTATCTTGTTTCCAGGGGCAATAACATATGGAGTGACTAATCCGCCTGGATCCATAATGACAGGAACTTATCTACACAGTAACTAGAACATCACCTTTACTGTGCCAGAGGACAAAGCCTCCATCAGACATTTTGAGCTTAGCTTTCAGAATTAAATAATTCTATATTAGAGATAAAACAGCTCAGCAGTGCATATTGTTGTAATGATTCAGTTATGCTGATAAAAAATAAAAAATAAATCAGTGAGTCTAAAGAATTATAAAGACTAAGTGCAGCTGGACTATATAAAGAATTCACACTGGAAAAGTAGTTTTTCTCTCAAATAATGAAGCTAATAAAACTAGGCTGGCTCCTTCTGCATCAATGCAACCCAAGACTGCAAGTGTGTCGCTTTAAACTACAGGTTTCAGTAATTGTAGAACTGTGAGCTATTGTCTTAATGTAATTAATTTAACAGAAATCAATATTTGTTTGTTGTTGTGTATTGAGGACTTCCCTGGCTTACTCCATGGTAGTGCATCATAAGGTATGTAGCCTAAATTCAAAGAAACTTTAAAAATAGTGTAGTAGGTCTAAACAATTTACTGTACTGTACTGGTGAAGTGACAAGTACATGAGGTGTTTGTGTACCCAGATTGTAAAGGCGAACATGTCAGGGGAATATGTGTGTTTGGTTTTGGAGACCTGCGCCGGATACTTGTACAGCATCACCTCTTTGCCAATAACTTTGATGCAGACACAGATCCCATTTCTGTCAACTGCTTGGAGAAGTATCTGAGACAAAAGGCACTAACGGATAGCTTACTGTGTATACTAGCTTATATTAGGTTTAATATAAGAATATCAGAATGAGAATAAATTTGTCTGTCCTGCAATTATGTGACGATTTGATAGCTTCAAAAGCTATTTTAATTATCTTTTGCTTCAGATAATCATAAATATAAAAAAGATAAATAAAATAAAAAATGTTCAAGATGTATTTAAAATTATTTATATTTGCAGTGTAATAAAGGCCAAAGTGATAAGAAAAACACAAATACAATAACCTTAGTGGTAATATATTATTCAGTTATATTGCTGTTAATCTCACAGTACATCTGCTAATTTAATAGCAGTCCATCAGTAGGTTAATTAAGAACCCAGAACTAAGAAGCCCAGATGCTAGTTAGGTTTTTGGATGTGCATATGTATAAAATACATGCAGGTAAAACCAACAGGAAACCCCTCTTCAGCGACTTGGGAGAAGATCTATTTTCCAGTAAAACAATGACACCAAACGTACACAGGAATGACTTCAAAACAACAATGCCAATATTACTCTTTTTCACCCACAGTCCCCCATGCAACCTGATCGAGCTTGAGCAGGTGCGTAAAGAAGAACAGGAAAAATGTGCAGTGTCCAAATGTGTAGTTGATACATGATTCCACATAGACTGAGGGCAAGTTGCTGCTGCAAAAGGACTTAAAGGAGTTGATACTGTGCTTTAATATGTAATAATATTATTTATAATAGAAATAAAGATAAACCTAAAATCAGGTGGTTGTACAACAGAGATGTATTACGTAAACAAATAAGACTAGTTATCAGGCGAAAAGGCTAGTCTGTAAAAAGACAGGATTTAGACTCTGGAGCAGCTAAAGGCCTAAACCAGCAGATCTGAGACCTTTTTTTGATTATTATGCAAGGAGCAAAGTGTTTATTGTGGTGTATGGCATACTTTTTGAAAAGACTGCTGAGGAGGTACACATCTTTATTGAAGTAAAACATTTGACATATTTTACAATAAATGCAAGCCACAAATAAATGCATACAAATATAAGAAAAAGCAAATAAAATAGACACACCTCAACCTGCACAGTACGCCCTCTCTATACTGTATCACTCTAACCATCACTCTTCATCACTCCAACAATCTCACACACACACGCACACGCACACGCACACGCACACGCACACACGCACACACACACACACACACACACACACACACACACACACACACACACACACACACACACACACACACACACACACACACACACACACACACACACACAACCAAGACAAACAGGACTAACATTACATTGGTACACAATTCTGCTTTTGGCTGAGTAATCAGATATCAGAGTAATTTCAAACTGTAGCAACTGAAAGCATGCAACACAGCTACTGATAACTACGGTGGTCCTGAGAGCTCAACACACTGCAACTTAAGATAACACATGTAGACAAAACATACAGATTCAGAAACGCCCTGCAAAAACAGAAAACACCAGCAAATACAGAAGACTTTGCTGAAATCTGTAGCTTGTTTCTATGTTTGCAGCATGTTTGTGTTTACTTGTTTTTTCTCATTTCGCTGCTCATGTGTTGTCAAATTCATGTATTCTGAATTTGCTCGTGTTTTGTCTTTTTGCACATGTTGCAGTGCACTGAGCTCTCCGCTCTCGTCATTAAATAATGTAGCAAGTACTTTCACAGTGACATACAGTGTTAACAGCCAAATTGTAGCCTTTTAAAGATTGTATGAGCTGTTGAGTGAGCTGTCGACATAAAAAAAAAATCCACAGGAGTCCCTCACATCATCAGAAACTACTCAAAAACCGGCTTGGCCATTCTGTTTCATGCCATTACAAACAAAACAGACATGTACAGTACAAAGATACCTTTGAGTGTGGATTTTGTAAACTTTGACTACGTAAAATTACAGTCTAACTCAAATGTGTCAAACTCAAGGCCCACTGGCCAAATCCGGCCCCTCGCAAATTTTGACCCCCCATATCAATTTAGGTTCTCAATAAAGTTTAGCTCACCTATTGTCTGCACAGCGTTCCCCATAGCTACACCAAACACACATACGTGCCTCCACTGTCTGCAAGCTACAGAATGGCACATCTTTAGGGTTTTATGTGTCACTGATTCCATGCCAGAAGGCTAGGCAGATTGGGAGATGTAAACTACATGATCAAAGATCTTTTACTTAATTTTTTTTATTAAATGCCCCACACAACCATTGAGTTGTCATATTCAGGCCTGTGAAACAGGTTGTTGTGAGTTGGCTGTAGCCTACTTGTGAAAATGTATTAAGAATGCATGCTCAACTAAATGCTGATTAACTTTTTTTTTAGGGCTTTATGGAGTAAATTGTATGTGAGAGGACATTGTATTTCTATTTTTTTCAATTAAAAAAAGCATGTCAAAAAACTATACATATATCCGGCCCTTATTGTGATTCTCATTTCCCAGTGTGGCCCGTAGTGAGACTGAGTTTGACACACCTGAACTAGAGTATCCCTTAACATTACAGTCTATTGACAGAGCTACAGCACAGTAACATCCCAAATAAACGAAACACAAGTGTTTATTTGTGAGCAGATGGGCTGTATTGCAACTTATGTGTTTAGTTATTAGGTGAAAGAGTCATCAGAGAATCCACACTTATTATTACCATGGGTTACTGACAGGGTATAGATTAATACATGAATGTAAAAAGCCAGTTAGTAATTCCTCCAATGTGAATTACATGAGAATCAAAGTCAAATTAAAAATTAAGTCAAAGAAAACAAAAGCTTCGGAATGGGGGGACACAATCAAGTGCTGTGTAATGTACAGTAATACAGGATAAAGCATCTTCCCTTCAGCACAGTGTCAGTCTCTGCACTGTAAATACAGTATTATGTTCAGCACTCTCCTCAATGAACTGCCAGATGATTTGCACCACAGCATCTTCCTTTTTAACCCATTGCTAGTTGTTGGTGTAACAACTATGTGCCGCACACATCATGCTGCAGGCTGGCTTATATTCAGATATGCCGCGGTGGAGTACAGCATAGTGCAGGGAGAAGATAGGCAGCAGCCAGGCGTCTTGCAACTGTCAAACAAAAGAGCTCCCCTTCCTGTCGGCTCTGAGTGGGAGAGAAGATGAGAGAGAACGAATTGTAGTGCATCTTTGTCATCGAGGCATTGGAATTAAACATTTAAAGCAGAGGGATTGACAATGAAAACTGTACCATATGTGAGAAATAACAACAGTAGTCAGATCATAAACTGCTCTGCAAAACTAAACTAGACTTGTTGCAGATGCACACATTTAATGACCGTAACTGAAATGGGACAGGAGATATGCCTATTTAGAAGAAGAAGAGAAGAAGGAAGGCACTATATTAATCCCAGAGGGGAAATTCAATTTTAATTTACATTCTAACTATACATTACATTAGTTTCTGTTAACGGAACAGTGAGTAACAAGTAGGGGGATCTATTGGCAGAAATGGAATATAATATTAGTAAGATATAATATGTTTTCTTAAGTGTATAATCACCTGAAAATAAGAATCGTTTTCGTTAGCTTAGAATGAGCCGTTTTTATATCTACATAGGGAGTTGGGAAACTCAGGCAAGATGGTTAAGGTTTGGCATTGACCTTGAATAGTAAAGGTTAGGATAGGTCGTCGGGCAGCGAGTCTTTGCCAGATTTAGCAATTTGCGGGTTCTAGACACGACCCATACGGAGCAGGTCCTCTCTCCACGGAGCCGGGTGGCCTCCATGTTTCTACATTAGCCCAGAACGGACAAACCAAACACTTTTCCAGCTTGGGCCGCAGTCGATAACGTTACTCCACTCAAGAAACGGGAAACACCTGTGGTCTTGAGGAGCTGCAGTATTCGTTTCTGCAAAAACTGCAACTTCCACTGTACATTCACTTGATATTATTTCATTCCTCATTCATAAAAAACAGATTCATTCACTACAGCAGGCACCATGGGTTTGTAATAGTAGTAGTTACCTCACAGCCAAGCATTTACTAACTACTACTACTACTAATAGTCTTTGTTAGTCATGGAAAGCACTATCTCCAATGAAATGCTAGCATGAACATGTTTGGGGATACCCTCTGTGAGGACAGCAAACCAGCAAGAGAGAAGTGAAAATTGTTTATTGGTCCACTGCAGGGAAACTAGCCTGGAAATATCTGAAGTTATATCCGTTCAATGTGAATGTATTGTAAAATATACAGTTAATATGAGATGATTTCCTATTGTTTTTCTCTAGCAAGTCAGTGCCTGTATGTGTCCATGTAATCAGTATTTTATCAGACACCCTGCACAGGTTTAGTTGACTAGATCAGATATTAGAGCAATCAGGTTATTCTGTGTTTAAAAATTAAAAAATGCAGAGCTAAAGAGATCCACAGGGATTTTTGACATGGCAAACTGGACAATACCTCTTTTAATATGGGTATTTTTTCCCTGTTCATTAAATATTGACGCAATATTCAGCCATCATTTCTTTCTTTGTCTCTGTTAAATTCACTCGCCGACAGAGAACAATGGCCCACTACTTACTTAGCTGTTGTGTCTTGCAATTCTGTATCCAGTCTGGTTTAGCATTGGGTTGGAAGGCAGAGAGCAAAGGTTAGTGAGGGAGGTAAACAATAAAGTGACAGGGGGCGCCCATATTGTCAGTACACATGCAGTTGCTGGGGATTAGTAGCCTGTATCCACACTGCCATAGGAGGGTGAATGGAAGGAAAGGAAAACAAGCATCAGTGCTCTAAAGTGGGAGTGTTCAAGGTCAAAGGAGTGGGCCACAGATGCACTGCAATGCATGGGGAGCAATAATTTCCCAACAATAAACCAGTCAAAAATATCCAACATTTTAAACAGTTAACACTTTATCAACAAGCACTGGGTCTGGGTCAATCTCTAGTTTTCAGACTCAAGACATGGCCCCTTAGATGATGGATAGGGTTAAAGTTAGAGTTAGATAGCTGTCATTCTTCCAGTCTATTTCCACCAAAGCATCAGCAAGTGTGTTTGTGAGTGTTTTAGGCAGCCTGTGAGCTGACAACAGACTCTTTTCTCTTTATAGATTGTAGATCTAGATAGAAATGGCTGAATAGGAAGTAATCATAAACAGGGGCGGGCTTTACCGTGCAACTGTCTGGGACTCCAACTAAAAGGGCCCTGAACGGTTATACAGTTATTATGATGTTTGGATATGAATAATATTGAATTATGTTACTATTCTAACTCATTGTACCCTGAAATAACTTAAAAATATGCAACTCAACTGTATACTACTTACTGTGTACTTCTACTTCAGAGGAAAACATTGTAGTACTACATTAACCTGACAGAGAAATGTTACTGATTACGTTGTTCATATTTGACTAACAAAATATAACAATTAAAATACGATGCATTATTATTTTATTAAAACTATCCAGCATCATATAAAAACTGAAAGCTCCACCTTGAACAGACGTTAAGTACATTTAAGTACATTGTGCTGATAATACTTCTCTTTCACTCTTCACTCGAAGTAAACATTTGAATGCAGGACTTTTACTGTGCGGTATTAATAGTTTTACTATTAATAGTTAATAGTTTTACTTCCCAGTTAGAGAGGGTAGGTAAAGCAAGACAGCGTTTGCCTGGGGTCCCCAAATCACTAAATCCACTCCTGATCATAAAAATCATAAAACATATTTAAAAGATTGTCCTCACCAGAAAAAACAACAACAACAGAATTTGTCATTTGTTCAAAAGTAGTCTTGTACATGACTGTCCTCTCAGTAGCAAAGAAGTGCGACGTTTTAGCCCTGCAGGTTATGAAGGCTATCTTTCTTTAACCTTAACCAACTCGTTTTAATTTTCGTAAACTTGGCCATACCTTAAAGCCACTATGTGTTTTTTTACTTTAATGCAATCTGGTGGTGGTATCGATAAAGCTACAGGCAACAATGTACACTGCTACCATGATGACTTAGTTTTAGTATTTGTGGTTACTGGCCCTGCTTTTTGCAAAAAAATGCTTCATGCTAATAGTTGTAACTCATCTCACTGAAAGACCGGTATTGACGATAACCGTGATATTTAAAAATGAAATATTGATATCAGGTTAATAATACATACTGTATATGATAATATTTTGTAAATAATCCAGCACCTCTTAAATAATTTTATATACTGTATATACAGTTATGGTTACAGACTCTCCACGTCAACCAGTTTACAGAGACAGCCACGTCACTGAGACAGATTGAGAAAATCAATATCTGGCTCATTTTATGTTGGATAAGAAAACAGCCAAAGGTCAGTGAAAGGTTAGTCCTAGCATGAGAAAATTCAAAATAGCGTTGAAGGATTTTTCAGGGAAACATCTACACAACCAACTGATCAATACAGGCAGGTTAGGTGATTTACCTCATGCATGCAAATTTGTGTATACCCCTCTCCTCGTCATACCTTGGGGCAGAGTGAGAGATTTTTTTTTAGTCCACAAACAGCCGCTGGAAAAAAAAAGGTTCTACGACTTGTCTGTGCTTATTCGATCAAACAAGTTTTAGTTGACACATTAAACTGGCAAAACTGGAGTGGAGGAAGGGAGGCATGGTAGTTATTTTGATGGAATTGTTCACATTGTCACTCTATGCAGATTATCAAGAGAGGCTGTCACCAAAAATAGATAAAAAGGTTAAAACGTTTTCTGACAGAATAAAACAATAACAAGCTTTTTTCACACAAAGGGGAAAATGTGTTTAGATTCATATGTTACATAATGATACAGGCTTACTCACTTTACAATGCTGGGTGGAATGTGGACATACTCCATTGGGATGATTTCTCCAAGCTCCTGCAGACTGTTCACGTACTTGATCTTGCTGCTGAACTTGGAGCTGTAGAAAACAGAAATCATAAAGGTTTGTCTCAATGATGAGTAATGCAATGTGCATGTTATTGGCTCTTGGATTTCCAGTGTAATCAAATTGTCATCTTGGAAATGGTTAGCGCCATAAAGGGTATTGTATTTCAACTTGTGGTGGTGTCGAGTGCTAATAGATTACAAAGATGGGGATAGTGAAATACTATATCCCGGAAACAGTGATAGCATTGTGAGAATTCCTTTCCAATACGTACTGGTGACATGCATGGATGTAGTTATTGGTAGAGCTAAAAGTGCAATGTGTGCATTTTCTGAAATTAAAACCTGTAATGTACATCCTGTCCTGTGTGAATGTTACAGTAAGTACAACAATGAGACCTTATGAAGGGTCTGGTGATTCCCAGCAAAGTCCGTATGAACCAGGAAGGATGGACAATGATGAACATCTTAAGGTTTTTCTTCAGTCTGTGGGACGAGAGGAGAGGCAGAAGTGGTGTAAAAAGTTCAGTAAGAAAAATAGTAAAATCTTGATTAATACCTAAAGCTTATTCACTTATTATTAAGTATTAGTTATTATCAATTCCTCCTGGCAGGTATAGTGTAAAGTTGATGGGCAACGATAGGCAGAGAACTTGGTTTTTCACGGTTAATTTGTTCAGCTGAAGAAGATAAAAACAGCATGAGTAGTAGTTGAAATGAGAATGGTCACACACTGAGCTCTTATGATTTTATTGTATCACAGACTGCCATTTTATTTGAGTGTAAAACGTATACATTAATAAAGTGCCATCAAATAGTCCCACAATGGAGTGAGAAAAGTATTGTTTATGGTATGTACACTACTTTCTGTTGACAATCCCACAATGCAATGTGTTGCATTTTATCAGTGATGACTCAAAATGATGACTCATAAGTGTCAGAAATCTCAATTTTCTGCTCACTACGGAATGAA
This sequence comes from Sebastes fasciatus, assembly GCF_043250625.1. Classification (NCBI taxonomy): domain Eukaryota; kingdom Metazoa; phylum Chordata; class Actinopteri; order Perciformes; family Sebastidae; genus Sebastes; species Sebastes fasciatus. Next base: position 15,406,427 of record NC_133800.1, on the reverse strand, counting down.
CTACTGACTGTCTGTTATTTAGGGAGTAGTGAATGAGTGAACGAGGGATTTCTGGCGCTTGTAATCAGTTACTTCATTACAGTCAAAAAGTACAACTGAGTTCATCACACATTTGCTGCTGAGCATTAGACAGAAAAGGTTTATCCCAGTCAGATAGTTAGTAAGAATGTAGGATAGGTATGCCCCCTACTGGCCTATCTATGCAACTCTGTTGATGAATAGTGATGGGACTAATGTCCAAAATAGAAAAACAATCACCAAACATGTACTAGTTATGTCTTGCATCACAGTGAAAACATATGAATTTAAGCAAATCAGCAAGTTAAAATCTGTACGTATTAATGTAAGTTTGGCTGAGCAGGCATGACTTTATTCATTATACTCTTATTTATATGAACAAAACTTACACTCCGATAGTGAGTGAGTAGTCTTTTTTAAAGTCTCTCTTTAATCTAATGAGCACTTTAATAAAAGGTGTTGCAAAGGGGAAGATTATTTACTATTCACTTTACCCATACAAGCTTGTTTTTGATGTTTCTTTCTTTTTAATCAAACAAATGTATTTGAAATTCTTCATTACAGTCTGCTTTAGACATTTGCACAATGTACCAGTGTAATATAATGTAATTTAAACTCAATATCTATGTAATATGTAATCAAAACCAAGGACCCATGTTATAAGAGAGTAAATAGGTTTGGGGAAAAATAACAGTGGAGAGAGTGTGTGCCAATTGTGTGGTTCAATGTGGTGGCAAAATGGTTTGTGTGTGTTAACAGTTATACAATAGTAAAGTACATTACAGTTGCTGTGCACTTGTTTGTGTGAATATTACCTTCTGTCTATCATTTGGTAGCACTTTTTCATCCAGGTAAAGCCGGGCATCCTCCTGCGAGGTGTGGCGCCATTCAGGTAAACAATCATGTAATCTTCTGCCACCATTAGTTCCAACGTACTTATTACATACCTACACAGACAAAAGAAAAACTTTTCAACTTTGTAGCAACAGTTTGTTGAAGGCCCTTTGCGGGTTTCAACAGCACAATGCTTGCATGCACAAACAAAGGATCATAAAGAAGTGGTTTTCATTGTTTGGTGTGGAGGAACTTCACTGATTTGACCTCGACCTCATTTGACACATTTGGGATGAGTTGGAACACAGACTGCTAGTCAGGCCTTATTCAGGCCAATGGGAGCAATACCCACAAGCCTGGGTCTATCTTGTTTAAAGCCTTGCCATAGGAGTGAAGCAAGCAGCATATTAGTGCTTATGGTCCTGGCTTGTTTACATGTCCCCAGATTTTAGGTGATGTAGTGTCGCTTTACTTACAGAAAAAGGTTTTCCATTACATAATTGTAATTGTCACAGTCGCTGTCTGGTAGGAAGCATGCTGCAAACACGATGATGGCATTCTGTTCAGCGTAATAACCTGAAAACATAAAAGGACAGTGGTTTTCACTTTCAGTGCATATGCACAAACCTGGGCTTTTATCTTGTATGAAACAGTTTTCACAAAGACATTTGAAATTGCAGGGCAGAGCTTTCAAACTGGCGTTGCATGTGTGTCTTCAGTTTCCAAACAAGGACATTTTGAGATAAAACAGTGAACCTTTCATTCTTACATTGAACTGGAATTGATTGACTGTGATTTCATTGATTCATTTCAAACAGCGAGATACAACTGAATGGGAAGCATCAAGGGGGAGTGCTATGAAACATACGGGCAGGTACAGATTTTAAGCATTTGTATATATTTGCGTACCTCCATGAGAAATGACTCTTTTGTATGGCTCAATGCACTTCATATCAATGCGATGCTCCTGCTCTCCAATCACCACGCTCCTCCACAGTCTGTTCTCCCTGCTCTCCTCAGCTGCTCTGCTGTGTCCTGCCGCTGTATCACTTGATTCTGCTGCTGCTGCACCCAGATCAGACTCTTCTGAGTCCCCTGTTTGGGCCAAAATGACTGAATGAATGAGATTTACAAGACATCATAACAACAAATTTATATTTGACTCTACTTTGTATGTGTGTCTGTCTGACACGTTGCAATGTATCTTCAGGTGTGTGTCTGACCGTGTCTGTTGAACTCGTCGGCCTCATCAGGCGTGTCCAGCTCATCTATATTGACATCAAGGTCATCACCAGTGTCCAAGGCCTCGTCCTCTGTGTCCAGGGCGTCTTCTGAGAGAAGAGACCCCTCACTGCGGTCTAGTGACACATTCATTGGTGGAGCAGCCAACTTTCTCCGTTGACTGGACCCGCCTGACAGATCCGCAGAGGAGGGTGGATCTGGTCAAAGAGAGGTGGTTTCATTTGTGTCTTAGTTTCTTACTTTGTTTTCAGAGAAAAGATCTACTGTAATTGACCCTCATATGACTATCTTTTAAGTCACGTGAGGTTGTTGACCTCAAAAAAACATATGGACCTCCTGACTAATCTGGAAACAAGGGCATATATATGGAAAGGATAATGATGAAAGAAGATCATTCATTTCTAGGGTGTTAAAAGTTGACATTTCTATAGATCATCATCTCACATGATTTTCTGGCAACAGAAGACAGAACTCAGCACAGCAGAGAGATGTTATATTAAAAAGGGGAGTACATTTGGGTTAAGCATTTGTCAATAAATCCAAATAAGCCTCCGAAATGAGGATCAATATTTCCGTTAGACTGCCAAACACTGAATATTGATATCCATCTTATAATTTACCTGCCTATACCTCTAACCTTTTACCTATAATGTGCAACAAAAATCATTAATATCCAAATATTTTAAATAACAGGATCAATGTAAGTTTAGTTTATCTTGCTGTGTATTTACCTTCTCTGTTATCCATCTCCTCAGCTGCCTCCTCACTGGAGGCCATCTTCATCATCATCCCTGTGGCAGCGTCTCCCTGTTGGGAGTGTCTGCTGCTCAGAGGCACAGAAACACAATAATGAGCCACAACATAAATTATCATTGCTATCATCACTGCCAGCATAGGCACAGCCACGCATAGTATTGGGGCAAACAAACCAAAGACAATCATCTACGAAGAAAAATAATCTAACTTTTCCCATGACATTGAATGAGGAAGAGTTTCTGTTCATTTGACTTTGGAAATAAAAGATTACAGAAGCAGACGGAGAGAAAGCGACTCACTGCTTCATTCCCAGGCTGCACGTGTGGGCCGAGGAAACAATACTGAGCAGTGTTGCTACCTCCCCCCAACCAAAGCCCCTCTAACACACTCTGATTAACATAAGGCCTGCTAACAATAGAGGGAAGCACTATACAGAAACCAGTACACTACACATGATTATAGAAACAAAGACACACACACTCACACACACACACACACTCACACACAAACACACGCTTTTGTTTTTCTTTTTAAAAAATCTCTGTCTTAGGACACTTACCTTTCCCTCACTCTGTCTTCTCCCAGCAGACAGACTGAACCACTCTTTCCACAATCAAGTCACATGACCACTTGATTATGAAAAGGTCTGCCGTGTATGCACGCAAGCACACAGAGTAAAAGACAGGGGAGGGTCGTGCATCCCAAAGAGGGGGCAGGTCATCACAATTACAAAGTAGGGCAATACAAGTACCAGGATGACACTGCTAACAAGGAACAATTAAACTGTACGATACACACATTCACATATGCACAGCGTACATGTATGCATATACTGTACACACACTGAATACTGATTCCAGAACATGACTTTGACTTTTGATTGAGACAAAAAAAAACATCTCAGGTGAGAGATAATAGAAGCAGGTATACTGACTTTTGGTCCCTAGTATGGGCCCTGTATTTCCCATAATGCAACTCAATAGCATATTTTATTAGGCCTTCCTTGACTGACAAACACCGCATGTTGTAATTGTATTATGTTGGTCTATTCTGTACACACATTACATTACATGTCTGTCCATCCAGGGAGAGGGATCCCTCCTCTGTTGCTGTTCCTGAAGTTTCTTCCATTTTTTCTCCCCGTTAAAGTTTTTTTTGGGGGGTTTTTGTTTTCTGACCGATAGTCTAGAGACAGAGTGTCACTTGCTGTATAGATTGTAAAGCTCATGAATCACAAATTTATGATTTGTGATATTAGGCTATATAAATAAAATTGACTTGAATTGACTTCTTTCAAACTTCACACCTGCAGATTGGAGTGGATTATTTTTGCATGGAACAAGGGTTGTGGATTTTCTCAGAAATGGACCTATTCCCGCTTCTTTAATCCTTTTTTTTTTAATTTACAAGTATATAACCTGTAACAAAATGCACTGACAAAACAGCAGGGGTGGAAGTAACGAATTACATTTACTCTTGTTACTGTAACAAAGTTGTTTCTTGTAAAGGCCTTCTTGTACTTTTGTGAGTATTTTTCTTGCAGAATCAGTAACATTTAAATAGACAGAGTAAAAACAAAAGTCACTTGGAAAAGTCCTGATAAACTGTGTGAGAATTAAACAGAAGAAAGGAGACAATTGCAAAATCTGATCTGTGATCTGCAAAAACTTGCAAAGACTCTCGCGAGAGTTTCCCCAGTTTGCTGGTTCCCTTCTAGACTTTACCATAAAATCATCAGGTGCCGCAGAGAAGAAGCTGCAGGTGTGTCTGCATGCTAACATGCTAATATGCTGTGGTCAGAGACACCAAGTGGACTGGTTATACTGTTAGAATGAACGAGTAGAGAAGTTGAAGCTTGAGCAGAGTGTTTGAGGACTTCAAGGTGTTGCTCAGACAGGTGAGTACCAACAACACACTGACTGGACTCTCCACATGAGAGCGTCAACGACCACGTCGTTGCCTAGCAACTAATTGCTTGTGCGCGCTACAATTGTGCAGTCTCTCCTTTGCTGTAACGTGTGTTAGTGGCTCTGTGGAGTGTATATTGTGTGCATGTCCACGTTGTCTGCTTTGGTGTGATGTTTTATTCTAAGAAGTTTCAGGCGCCGTGCTGTCCTTAGCTCGTTTTCGTCCATCATTTTTGTTTAATTGTCTGAGTTTTGTCTCTTTTCTAGTTTCTTATGAGGCTACACTGAGGAGGGAAGTTGTATATTTATATAATTAAAGGGACTGTTTGTAAGAATCAGAAATGCTTGTTAACAGCGACACCTGTGGCCGTTAAGTCAACGAAAGTCAGAGTCGGGCTCGCGCTTGTGCTCGCTCTAAATAGACATGAACGAGCATCACTCAAAACAGTGAGGCGACACACGTCAGCTAAAACCACAACATCACTCTATATTTCACCTGCTTGGCAGTAATGTTAGCTGACCAGACGAAGGTCTCTCTATGAATCACTGCTCATACTAGTGTTGGCTTTTCCTGCCTCAGCCTCCCGACCGCGGCCGGAGGGAGACACCGGCACCCGGTCGGAGACGATAACGTTTCTCACTGCGGAGCTCCGTCACTTCACAAGACACGGAAAACCTCTGTTGGTCTGGAGGAGCTGCAGCATTTATTTCTGCACAAACGTCGACTGTACATTTACTAGATATTCTCAGAGCTACTAACTCTTCTGCAGTGTGTAGTGTGCGCGCGTTCACGTGAGGTGGAGCGAGCTGAATGAAGGCAAGCAGGCAGAGGAGCAGAGGAGCAGAGACTCGGGCCAACACTGTTTAACAGACGGGCTTCACTAGATATAACTTTGCGGTTTTGGTGCTTCCGTGTAGTTTGTGTTGGAGTCTTGTCTGAACAGCGTAGCCACATGCGAGCGCGCATGGTACACCGACCCGGATTGATTTATACGTGTAAGAAGTTACAAACAGTCCCTTTTAATAATCAGTTGTATGCACAGACTGCAGAATGCTTGTCTGTTGGTTTGAACAGAAGGGATCTTGTTGCTGATGTTGTTCCACTTGTGTATAAGTTGACATTTAATGCCATCCATTTTGTAGCCTAAAGATGTTCTTTAATTTAACAGTGTTATCATTCATCATCACTCCCCCCCTTATTTGCTTTAAATGTGATGCAGTAGCAAGTTAATTGACCTACTTTTTAAAATTTACTTGAGTAACAATAATTTAAAGTAACAGTACCCTTTACTGGAGTACAATATTATAGTACTCTTTCCACCTCTGCAAATAAAATACTTTTACACCTGCTTATTAAAGCTTGACATATCAATCTTTGGCTGCTATGGTACAAAGGAAAATGTTGTTAGATATCTAAAGGATTGATGACGGTTTTAAAATGATTTGTGCTGCCTCTCTGTGGTAAAACACTGTAGTGCTGCTCTTAGCTTGTAGAAAACCTATGCACATCCACTGTTGATCTCTCTCTGCTTCACACACTTATTATGGACAGAAAAGCCCTATAATCCAATGAAAGAAAAAGAAATATATCTGAAATGACATTGTCTTGCAAAGGAGCCTTTGGTTGAGACCAGTAAGAAATATTATTAGATCCCAGGGAGCAAAATTGTCTGTATGAGCGAAAGCTCACCTTGAGAGGAGAAAGTGAACATATCCCTCCGGCACATACTGCGCATGATCTTCCCTCTCAGGGTGGACATGTGATTGGTAGATTGGCTGCCCGTCAAACTGGTAATGAGCTTGGTCTGACTCATACTGACTCTGGTCATCAGCTTGATACTGGGCGCACATGGAGTCATCTCCATACTGGCTTTCAGCTATATATTGAAACTTGGAAGCTTGATCATCCAAGCTGTACTCTGCATTACCTCCAGGTTCATAATAGCTCTCAGCCTGCTCAGATCCGTACGGTTCAGCTGTGGCCTCAGTTGTAAACTCAGCATAGACATCTGTGGTGTTTTGCTGGCTGTAGGATTTAGCATGTACACAGGCTGGGTGGGCGCTCTGGTTTTCAGTTCTTTGGTCAATGTGGTGGTAGTTGTAGCCATATTGGGTTTGACCCTGAGTTACATTCTCGCTTCCTGTCCACTGGTATGCAGCGTTCTCGTTGGTTGGCTGGGAGGAAAGCTGTGATGTCACTTCTTGGTGTCTTCTTTCAGGGGAATAGGGGATTGGGGATCAATGCAGAAAGAAGGAGAAATTCAGAAAGAATTGTAAATACAAATAATATGCAGCGAACCTCATCCAGCTGCGTCTGGTATTTGATATGGTCTACTGTATGTATCCCTGAAATGCTAATGTATACTCTCATTAGGACAATTCAGTGGCTTGTGAGATCAAGATTTTCATCTCATTCATGCTGTTCTTCAGCTTGTTCAATAGACTGGAAAGTTTAAATCTTAATGTTAGGTTCACATTAAAGGTACCCTGTGGAGTTTTTCTCCACTAGTGGCACTATGGATCAATGTTTTTATTCCCGGTTTTGTTTGTTCCCATGAACGCACATGAGGACACTGATGCTTGAGCATGAGCACTTGCGAGTGTTACGATATACATTCTTGTCATTGTCATACTGATTGACGGGTGGTGGTAATATACCAAGGCCTATGGAAAGGAGGCTGGGTCACGGGCGGACATGGGTCTTGGTGTATGGGGTATAACACATGCGCAGTGTAACTGAAGCTGCGGTTGTGCGTTGCGGTTGGTTCAATTTCTGCGAGTGCAGGCAAGATTTTACTGCACATGTGTTATACCTCAAAAGATATGTCGTGTCGTGACCCAGCCTCCTTTCCATAGGCCTTGTAATGCGCCAGGAAAATGCAGCACTGCCCCAGCAAAGTGCAAATTTTGGAAGGAAGGAAATGCATTCAACACATTTGTTAGGCCTCAAGGACACACACAATGTGTTTTGGTGAGAAACACTGAATGTAAACAGAAAGTTTGTTTACCAGAAAACTTCACAAGGTACTTTTAACAATGTTTAAATCCACAAAAACTGAATTAAATAAGATTCTGCTTTACAACTCAACATCGACTGCCATTCATTCATATAAAACCATATCTTGTAATATTTCGCAGTAACAAACATAGAATTGAACAGTCTGCTTCACATACAGTATATTTAAAACAATTACACAAAACCAAACAAACAACACAGACATAAATAAGTTATGTACTCGATGCTAATGTAAATTTGAAGCTACATGGCAAACTTTTATTGTCTGATACATCGGGTATTACCTATGCACACACTCGCACACACGCTTGCACGCATACACTCACACCTTGTAACAGAGCTAGGGGAGCTGTTTCCATTAGCGGTGGTGGGGCTCCAGCTGTAATGAGGCAGGTAATGCATATTTAATGAGGCGTAAACAGATTTATAAACACACATACACACACATACACAGTGCTGCGGATCAAAGCTTGCTGCCGAACACATGAAATACACCCACATACAAGATGCACTGTTTGTTTCTTACTCACACATACAGTATATACACACGACTACGAACACATAATCTGTTTCTGTCAAACCACTAATATTCATTTTCACATCCTCTGTCAGTCTTAGTCTGTCACTCACCCATACAACACAAACACACACACACAGATCATCACACTCAATTCATCAGGAGGGCTTTCTAGCTTGATTTCAACTGCCTGTTAAGCGATGCAAATATTCCTCTGACATACAGACCATTGAGAAAGCTGTAGAGACTCAAAAACCCAACATAGAACTAAGGGGAGCGTGAGGGGAGTGGTGGTTGGCTCGTGTGTGTGTGTGTGTGTGTGTGTGTGTGCAGGACAGACACGTGTGCACAGGCATCTTCATTAATTGGCTGTCAGCAGCCTGGGAATGCTGGAATGATACTTCTACATGTTTCACTGGTAGCCTATCAGCAAAAACAAAATTCCCTTCACTTACACTGTATTAGTGTGGAGGTAGAAATCTCAGAGGCGGATATCTCAAAACCCTGGAAAAGCAAACTATAACCATCTGTATGGCTAGATATACAGGAGACATGACAAAATATGTTTTTTTTTCTTTTTAGAAATGCACCAATACTGATATCGGATATCAGGCCGATAATGACTCAAAATAGCTGGATCGGTTATCAGTGACCCCTTTTCAAAGGGGTCCCTTAATCTGACCTCAAGATATGTGAATGTCTAAATGGGTTCTATGAGTACCCACAAGTCTCCCCCTTACAGACATGCCCACTTTATGATCATCACATGTAATTTGGGGCAAGTCAGCACACTGACACACTGACAGCTGTTGTTGCCTGTTGGGCTTGAGTTTACCATGTTATGATTTGAGCATTTTTTTTTATGATAAATGTAGTACCTGTGAGGGTTTCTGGGCAATATTTGTCATTGTTTTGTGTTGTTAATTGATTAATTATGATTGATAATAAATATTTACTTTTGCATAAAGCAAGCATATTTGTCCACTCCCATATTGATAAGAGTATTAAATACTTATACTTAAATATATACACATATTTATATACTGTATGTATATATATATATATATATATATATATACGGCACAGAGCTTAAGACATAAAGATGCATTGCTTACCTTAAAACAGGTGAATAGCTATCTTGAGAAGATTCATGGTTTCCAATCTGTTGTTCAGTCGACCATCTATCACGATCAACAGTCTGTGAAGGTTGTCCATTGTAGTAATCCACTGTATTCTGTAGGAATCTGTCCCTATTTGGCTCGAGTGTTTGTAAATCTGTTTGTTGAAATGAAGAACCTCCAACCAGCTCCTCAGTGAAACTTAGCAGATCAGAACATCCTAACTGTTGTCTTTCTTCCCTCTCACTTTGTACTTCTGAAGTCCATTTTGGCAGGGTAGTGTGCTCTCTATCAGTTCCCTCCTCCTGCTCTTCCTCATCATTCTCCTCTTCCATCAAATCTCCAGAAAATGGTAATCCAAGTCCTCTGTCAGTAGAAATACCAGATTCACTTATTGGGGTGCCAATCAAAGAGCTGGTGTGGGAGACTGAACTGTTGGTGAATACAGGTGATTGTGGTTCAGACGTGATTTGCGGTGTGTCCTGTCTCGCTAACTGACCCTCCCAGACTTGAAAGTCGCTCAAAGAAGTAGGACATGGTGGAGGTGCAGAGGGTGACTGCCCACCCTCATCTGAGTCTTCCATTGAGATCTGTGAATGGACATAAACTTCCTCTCTGGTTTTCAGGAAGTGATCTGACGGATATCTTAATGATGGAGACACACTTCTGGCCACAATGCTTGATTTATCGTTTCCTTCTTCTACCTGTGTTTGACTGCCACCTGTTGGTCTTGAATCAGACTGATGAAAAGCGTCAGAGTTATTTCTTGATTGGCTGGGACTGATCATTTCTTGCATTATGTGATGATCGGTGACATTATCAAGACTTCCTTGGTAATCAGTGCATAAGACAGCTTGACTTTGCTCTGTTACATTGCTAAGTATACTGTCAGCACCTCTGATCATCTGGTTTTGCCTACTTTGTTCTGTGTTCTCCTGCCGCTCTCTTTTTGCAGCTTGAGCCTGGATTTGCAGTACTGTGGCAGCATAGGATAGCATGCTAAATGTCTCCATTGACTTTCTTGTACCTTTTGATTGCCTGTCAACCGGTTTTGGCCTATCACGCCACTCTCTCTCAGCTTCTTTTACCGTGCCAGACACAACGATGTAATCCATTTCTAAGCCTGATGATGAATCTCCATCAGAATTGGACCTGAGTTCGTCTCGACTACCTGGGTGAAGGCTGTCGGGGCTATACTTCATTGTGTCTCTATCCCCCCCAGAGCTGGAGCTTAGAGACATGGTTTCTGTTGTTTTACCCATCACGTTTCCAATGCTCTCATTGTCAGGACCACCTTGGCTTTCAGCGGCAGGCCCATATTCATTTTGGGCCATTGTGAATGACAGATCATGTTTCTTGGAAACAAGACTGTCCCACTCAACAAGGCTTGGGGATAATGATTGGTCAGTTTGGATTTGAGTCTCAGCAGCTTCTCCTGGACTTGAATGATAATTGGCTGAAGTGGTCTGAGTGACAATGGAGCTGTCCACCAGAACAAATGGGGAATGATCACTTGGTTGCTCTACCCAATTGTCTTCCTCTGATTCTTCTCCACTTTTTATATCGTACTTAGTCTCAATTGAACTTACCCCACTGCTGATCATGTGACCCATCTCACTAGTTCCCTCAAAAAGAAACACCTGGTTGGTTGGCTGTTCTTTGTCTGAAATCACTGCTCTGTATTCAGTCTTTCCCAGAGGATCAGCTGTCTGGTATTGATTGTGCCTCTCATCTATCTGAAAAGGTTTCATCACAGCTGCAAAAGGGCTAGACTGCTCCTCTAGTTGTATCATGTCTACTACGGGGCTGGCATAGGTCTCAGGGGAGGATGTCAGGCTCCAAGTGCCAGCTCCTACATTGTCATATTCTGAAGTAGAGCTGACCATGCCAGGGACAGGTAGGTCCCACATGTCAGTGCCTTGGTAGGAGGAAGTTTCATCTTCTGAATGTTCAGATGCCACGTTCTGCAAGACAGACTGTTGGCTCTGAAAACTCTGGATGTCATCGTCACCTGATTCTTCACCCTCTGTTCTACCTTCTGCCGCCTCTATGACTATTTTCACATTGTGTTCATAACCACTCCACCGCACTTCTTCAGGTGTCTCCTCCTCTATATCTTCTCCTTCTTCTACTGGTTTGCTTGCAGGTGTCTCGGGAGAATCACTGGCATCCAGTGATCCCATGTGACTGAGGTCCTTTCCATTTTCAGCTCCTTCAGGACTTGTTATTGTGGAAGAGCTGTCTTCCTGTATAGTGGTGTTCCACATCACCATTCCACCATGAGGGAATCCTGGTGGACTTTCTACAGACGTGCCAGCTTCAACATTGGGGTTCACCCCACTGAAAGAACCTGAGTTTCCAGACAAGTTGTCAGGGGTTGTGAGAGGTGATAGACTGTCATCGCGGATGGTCATATTCCACATATCTAGTGATTCAGGGTAAGATGTGGTGGTTACGCTATCTGATTTGAGAAGTCCCTTCTGAGCTGAATACGTCCAGAAGTCTAGGAGCTCCACCTGTGTGTCTTCTTTTTTCCCTTGTACCCCTTCATCCTCTTCTTTAGATGTGTCTGGTGTTAAAGTGTTTATGATTGCTATCTTTCGCAACAATGCAGATGTTTTTTCTTTCAGTCCAGTGATACCAGCCCTGCATTTTCCAGTTTCTTCCTCCTCTGGTGGTGTCAATTGCAGATAAGCCAAAGAAGCTGGGTTCCATTGATCCTTGTGTACAGAATCTTGGTTCCAGGTGTCGTATGATTCAGTCTGATCAGTGATCACGCTAAGCTGGGGTTCGAGGGTCTTTCCCCTCCGGTGGGCATTCTCTGACTTTAAGATCTCCTCTCTGCTGTCTCGGTCTGTCATATCATCCACTGACTCTTTCTCTCTAACTTCCTCCACAATATTCTGCGGGCTCTCCGATTCCCTGGTCCTATTCCAGGCATTATTATCACTTGAGGATAATGCTCCTTGTGTGTCAAAGCCAAGTTCATCCCAGGTCTCTGACAATGACGATGACACACTATCCTTGTGCTGCAGGCCATTGATCCTTTCAACTACATCTTCTGGAAAAAACCTGACCCCGCAACTGCTGGGTGGGCGGCTACCTACCACGCTGTTGACTGGGGTTGGAGGAACCACAATGTCAATCATGTCATTCCCATGGATTTGGCCATGGTGGTCAATTGAAGAATTTCTACTGTCAAGCCCACCCAATGAATTGGGAGCAGAGAAATCCAGCAAGCTCAGCTCTTCAAATTCTGATAAGCTAGTGCTTGCTGCTCTTCTTTCTCCTTCACTTCCTCTTAGCCCAGAATTTGCCAATTCCCCTCTTGTTGGCATAGATTGGTCACCGCCATGTAGTGGGTCAAAACTAAACAGGTCAAAGTTTTCACTCTTATTTCTGCCAGAGTGGGGCTTCTTCCTCTCAGGTGGAACAGGAGGGGACAGGGATAACAATCCTAGGGGAGAGGGGTTTCTCAGGAAGAGTCCTCCAGGCCCCGCTGCCGGCCCTCCTCCTGCTACAACTTCACCGACTGGGCTTTCATCACTGAGGAATACTGAGCTCTCCTTTGAGGAGCGGCTGCTGCGGATGGTGGTCATTCCACTGTCAGGGCTCACGAGCTCCCCACCAGCACCAACTCCTACACCACCTGTGTCTTCATCACCCTCTGCCATCACCCTATACACAGAGATAAAACAACACTGTCACTGAACTGTCAGCCTAAAGTCCATGAATAAATAATATTCAATCTCAAATTTCATGTTTTGATGACTTACACCAAACAGTGGATGAAACAAAATCAATGGGGTGAATTTAATTACCTTGCTACTGGCACCACATCTCCACTGCCTCCCTCGGCCCTCTCTATGTCAGAGCCATCCATGTCATTGATACCAGATGATCCCTGGGAGAACTCCACACTGCCTGCCACTCCCTCTGTGGAAGAGGTCCTACTGCTGGGGTGGCAGGCTAATACAGAGCTCCGCCGGTCAACAAAGACCTTGAGGAGGCCCTTTATTTCTTCCACCAGCAGAGGGGGAGTACCAGAAGTTGAGTAGGTGTTTATAGGAATGTGGTAGACCTGGAGACTCTCCCTGGCCTCCAGTTCACCAGATAGAGACCAGCTGGAAGACTCCTCCAACTCACAGCAGATCTGCAATGAAAGCCACTGTGTTGATTATTTTTTTCTATTTTGGCTCTTTAAAGCAATAGTTTAACATTTTGGGAAATATGGTTTCTTGCTTTCTTGCCAAGAGTTAGATGAGAAAGTCAATACAACTCTAATTTCTGTCCAGTATATGAAGCTACAACCAGCAGCTGGATAGCTTATTAGCGCTTCTTTAGCACAAATAAGACTATTTCTTGGCTGGGAGCTGCTAAGATAAGTTAATTGTCTGATATCTGTAGCAGACATTTATGAGAGTGGTATTGATCTTCTCATGTAACTCTTGTCAAGAAAGCAAATAAGTGCATTTTCAAAAATGTTGAACTATTTCTGTTAATTTATTTTATTGATTTTCTGGGAAGTGCAACAGACCGATATAAGAAGGACTTAATATCAATTCTGCCTGATTGCAAACAACATACTGTGTTGTCACTGAGCATTATCAGCAGAGCAACCTTTCCATAGGGCACTTTATCCAAACTAACAGCCCACACCTCTCAATACACCTCTTGTCAAGTTGCTGTTACCATCCTCGATAATTTAGCAAAGGTAAAATCACATCTATGGACTAAGGAAAATTGACAAATCAATAAGAGACACCGCAATGCCTATTTCTAGTTCCCAAAATCATTCATAGAGCTGTGTTGATCAAAGAAGCACTTGTGTTTCACTCTTGTGTTGGTGGTCTTGCATATTATTTACCTGGTTTAGGAGATCTGTGTTGTTTGAGTAGACAGCCACCTGCTGGCGGGGATGATGAACTGTATCATTGATGGATAGGAGAACCACCAGACTATCGTAGCCATGGCGATGGCTGAATGATTTCAGCCCGTCCACATAACCATGCCAGTCCTGGAAGAGAGATATATATAAAAAAGAGACAAATAAGCAGAAAGAAAAAAGCAAAAGCTGGAAGGAATCAAGATCTGATGCAAACTACTCGACAACTTTTTCAAAATGATAATAGTGAACTAATTATGAAAAACAGCAATTATTACATTTCATTGTAATAATCTCAAGATGATTAATAAACATTTTGGCTAAAGCTGTATGGAAAACTTTGTTAGACCCCTGCCTTTTATTGCGCATATGATTTAGTTTTTTTTGTAAAACTGAAGTGGTTTGAAGTAAGCCTTCATCTGTAGCAATGAGAGACGAAGCTGTCAAAACGCACAGAGGGGTAGAGAGACACTTTGTGATTTATTGTTTGGAAATTAACTGTTTGCTCTTAAAACAGCCACCATGCACAGATTATGGTAATTCAGTGACACGCACAATGATTGATGGATGGAAAGTTGCATTAATTAATTGTTTTACTTGTCAAGGGAACTTGCTTTTTCTTTCTTTCTGAAATGATTAACAACAATGTTATGGCAACCATAATTTGCAACCCAGGGTTACACATAAAGTGGTACTTTTGAAAACATATTTGCTTGATTAATCTCGATTTGTTGTACCACTGTTTGTTTTGTGAAGTTGTTTTGAAGAAATTGTTGTTGTGCTTATTTAAGTAGAACTTTTAAACGAAAGCGATGCTGTGGTTTTAGTGAAGCTAATAGAGGACGTGTGTCTGGTATTCATGAAAACATATTTTTGTTCATGTTGCCTGACTTGTCCAAATGGTGTATGATTCTGTCTGACTTTGAAAGTTTGCATTGTTTCCTGTCTGTTGTGTCTTGCAGTGTGTGTGTGGTCCTTTTCCCAGCTTGAGCCTGTGTGTATTTGAGTGTATTTGTATGGGTCCACTGAAAGTGATTGATGAGCGCCCCAGGCTCTGTATCTGCCCAGGCTGTGTCAATATTAACCTGTGAGGATGAGGGGGCTACAATACTCCTCCCTCTGTTCCTCCCTCCATCCCTCCATCCTTCTCTCTCTTCACAATATGGCTGCTGTCAGACTCGGGCCCATCAATCCTAACACACACACACACACACACTTCACTGACACTGCCATTTCTCAACACTGATATCCTGATGAGTGCAATGAAGCCTCCCAAGATCCGTTAAAACACACATATTCACTCACATAAGTACAAGCACACAAGTCACCCTGACACATGCATATGCACACGCCTGCAGTCGTCTACTGTAATCTCAGTATATGAACAAACATGTACCAGTGTGTACACATATGAGCTCTGGTAAAGCAATAAAATCGTCATGATTTACAGTACAATAACAAAGAAATGCTCAAATGATGCTGATATTCTAAAGCTACTACCCAACTGCGTGCATATGCACACAAAACAGCACACACACATTGTCACACACACAGAGGGGGAAAGATAGTCAGAAAACGAGCAGAGTGCAAATCTCGGAGATAACACGCAGGGCGACAGTCTGTCTGCCATTTGGCTCTTAACTGAGTAAATTACTACTCATATTGCCTGCCCCTCCTCTTTCTCCCTCTTTCTGCCACCCTCAGATTCACAGATTGCCTTTTCTTATAAATTACCAACATGTTAGCTATAAAAATCCACTTGATAACCGACTCCAAGAACCTTAGGATCCGGACACAGAAACCTGTTTGTCATTTGTTGAGCTTTTGGTAAGCTGAGATATCACAAACCTTCACTGTACTCACTTTTTATTAACTTTAATTTTTATTTAAGAGCAGAGAGTCACTGGAAACGGTTCTGCTACCGCTGTTGAATATTAACAGTTTTAATTCTTTAAACTGCATCATTGAGAAGTGTTCCGTTAACAACATGGCAGTTTTGTCATGAAAGTACTACACATGAGCTACAGCTAATTAGAGCTGCAGCGATTAATCAATTAGTTGTCAACTATTAATATTATTATTAATAATAATAATAATAATAATAATAATAATAATAATAATATATAATATATTAATATTATAAATATTTTGATATTCGATTAATCGGTTTGAGTAATTTTATTAAAAAAAAAAGGTAAAAATTCTCTGATTCCAGCCTCTTAAATGTGAATATTTTCCGGTTTCTTTACTCCTCTATGACAGTAAACTGAATATCTTTACGTTTGGGACAAAACAAGACTTTTCAGGACGTAATTTGGGGATTTGGAAAACACTGATTGACATTTTTCACCAATATCTGGCATTTTATAGACCAAACAACTAATCGATTAATGGAGAAAATAATCAACAGAATAATTGCCAATGACAATAATTGGTAGTTACAGCCCCACAGCTAATCAAAATGTGAGGATTATTATCACTTGTACTTGATGATTTAATGTTTATAAGACAAACTTTTGAACAAAAGCAAATGTTCGGACTTATAAACTAAACAGAAAAAGCAACAAAAATAAAGAAATATTAAAATAATAGGAAAGTAAAAAACATGCTAGACAACACAAACATAGGAATACAAGAAGGGGGAAAATAACCCTTGAAACACTAAAAACCTTTAGCAACATATGAAGGTTTTAAAACAATTTTACACCCACGATGGAAAGAAAAATAATCTGTTTTTTTTGCTTGTGATGGCTAAGCTATCTGACCTGGCTTTGTTTTGGAATTAAAGGGCTTCTGGGGGTTTCAATTGAGTAACCTTGTTGTTCCTGAGCTTTGCTAATATGACGTCTATGACAATAGCAGAACTGCTGTGACAAGAAAAGCTTCTCTCCTCTGTAGACATTCTTCTAATCTTGATTGCCAAGATGCTTCACTGCGATTAGAGCACACGTTTCTGCATACACGTTAAAGTGCTGGAATACAGATTGAAATAGTTGAAGACCTCTTTTTGTGCAGCATCTCCCAGTCTAAGACAGCTTTTCCCTGAATTACAGTCGCTGACCGAGATCTTTGAGGACCAGTGATCGATGGTGTGAATGGTCAAAAGCAGGTTGAACCCATGTTCATTTGTATTTGTGTATTTGTGCATCAAAGGGGAATTATTCTCCCTTTAAGATAACGTTGCATATTACATCTCTTGTTTTTTTTTATAATGGCATACTTTATTTTATATGTTTCTTTTACCCAACTCTTCTCCGTTTATCTAATTTTTCACTTCCTCACCTGTGTGTCTTGTTTCCCTGTCACACTTTGCCTCTTCATCTCTTGCTCTCACACACTTTGCAGCTTCATCTTTCTCCCACACTAGGCCCTAATCCACACACACACATACACACACACACACACACACACACACACACACACACACACACACCCTCCCTCTCTCTTTGGTTGTCTTTGCTCCACAGGTAGCAAGTCTTTAGCGGCTGCTTGCAGTTCTCCCAACCTGCCATCATTATGCACAATAGCCTTAGGTACAAAACTCAGGCCTCATAACTCACGCCCCGCGCGCGTAAATTCCCGTGCAAACACAGTCAAAGCAAAAACACATTTCCTGCTGTCGCCAACATCTCCGGCAAAGAATTAATCAAGCGTTCATCCATTTAGGCTCTTTGCATACCCTTTCCGTCAGAACACAGAACGCTAAGAGAGTTGCGAGTTCTTCTCAGGCGATCGTTTCGCCACCCTGATGAATCCATCAAGCGAGGTTTGATTTATACATCTGTCTGTGATCACAGCGGTACAGCTACAGCAAATGGGGTGGCAAGGAGCGAGCTGACACCACCCTGCTCAAATACACACATGCAAGCGCACGCACACATGTGCAACATATACCACTTGGCACACACACACATGCACAGACAAACTCACACATGCATGTGCTCACAAACCAACAGCCACGCGCTCTCGTTCACACTCGTGGGCACACACACGCGTACACAAGAGTATCAGTGCTTATGAAGTTTTTGGAGAGACAGAGGGAAAAGGGGAGGGGGGTAAAAGTTTGCAGAAAAAGAAGCCCAAATGTCTTTCTGTCTGTCTTTCTCATATGGGCCTTCTCCGCATGCTTCATTCGCTCAGCTCTAAGTGCAGGGATTTGGGGGCCAAGATGCAAGCACTGAGTCTATAAATGTTTTGTTTTGTTTATTTGTTTGCCCTCAAAGCCCAAGGAAGCCACAGGGGGAGGATGGAAATGGGGTAAGAGAAAGAACGAGAGTTTCAGAAGAGATGATGAGGAAGAAACATCAAGTTACTTAAGATACAGTATGATGACTGTCTTGTGTAGCGGTTTTCTAAACTTGTTTAAATATGTATATGAAACAATTCATATTATAATGTGTGTTACAGCCAAACAAATTTAAAGCAAAGTATTTTCACACAGCAGATAAAAGTGATGCTTCTCTGTGTACATTAGTCTGAATATATTCCCATATAAAGAGACTAAACAGACTTAGGAGATGTGTATATGGGTTTTCAGTGTCCTGATGGTATCAGCAGATCTCAGGCTACTGTAAATAGGGTGTTATGTTTATGTAGATGTACTTAATGGATAGTCAGAAGTCAGAGAGGAATAGAAAGATAGAGGGATGGAGGGGGTGGGGCACCCTGACTTCCTGGTCTTCAATCTTAGTCCCTGGGAGGCCCACCCTGCACCTGCTGTCTCCTAGTGCCTCTCATCAGAAAGGCATTTACCGAGTGCCGTGGCTGCGGGCCCCTTCATTAGCGAGCATAATTATTTGTGCAAGTGGCGTAGGGCAAAACTGGCCCCGCATAAACAAACAGAAGGGCCGGAGGACTGTGAACAAACAACACATTAGAGACAATCAACGTTGCCAAAATGAAACCTAAAGCGCACCTCAGATGGAGAGATGGACACACACACACACACACACACACACATGCACAGAGAGAATAGAACAAACAAATCTACAACATAAAACACTATAGCAA
The DNA here is from genome assembly GCF_043250625.1 of Sebastes fasciatus. Lineage (NCBI taxonomy): Eukaryota > Metazoa > Chordata > Actinopteri > Perciformes > Sebastidae > Sebastes > Sebastes fasciatus. Next base: position 15,387,124 of record NC_133800.1, on the reverse strand, counting down.
GGAAAATGGAAAAATAATAAACGTCCAAAATAATGTTGTAATAATACTCGTAAGCCGATACTCAACGTACACACACACACACACACACAGTTACAATAGCCACACTCACAGAACAAAAGATGATTGATTTTGTTTACCATACACAGAAAATAAACAACATTTATTCAGATATCGGGAATATTAGTGTTCATATGACATTTCAAGCTCAAACCAAAATGCAAACTTTTATTATTTTCCCCTCTCTACAGTATCAATAGTGGAAATAGCTTTCAAAAGACAGAAAACAAATAACTCTAAAACATATTGTAATACTTAGATGTTAACACATGCAAAAAACACATTATTCACATATGAGTGCGTGTGCGTGTGTGTGTGTGTGTGTGGGAGGCTGTGGGCTCCTGTCCTTCCCACAGTTCATCAACTCCACAGCATGACAACTCTTTATCCGACCAATGCTTCATCTGCCAGCGCTAATTACTGAGCCATGAAAACCTCTGATACACAAACACACACACACACACACACACACACACACACACACACACACTGGCATGGGAATAATGTGTTTTTAGTGTGTTTATTAATTTGAGCTTCATGTAAGTGTTACACAAAACATTTCATACAAGCAAGAAAAGCCCTCCAACTTCTCTGTTATCTTGTACTAGTTTAGCTACTAGCTGTCATGTCTCTGACATCTACAGGTGACGCTGCGCTGCGTGCCCTTTAGCAAGGAGGAGCTTGACCCCTATTGGGTCCTGTGGCGTCTCACGGTGCTGCTACCAGCATGCTCTGTACACAGCGACAAATTGCTGACTTTTCCAAAAAAAGAAAAAAAGTCCCAGATGGCTTGACCACGTAAAAGTAAATACCACACTGTGTGGGCTGAATACTTTGTCTTTTCTGCAGTGAGATACTGAGAAATAACAGCAAATATAGAAATTGTTATGATGCATAAGACACAATACATTTCTGCCATAACATAAAAAATGACACAAAAATAGATTAAATGAGATAGATTAATCAATTAGGGCTAGGCATTATGATGATATATCAATATCGTCAAAATGATATTAAATGTCTATCGTATATAGTTTTCTATATTGTTTCTATCGTGATATGGTATATCAATTTCTTAAAATGAGAAAATACTCAGTACTTTCAGTTGTCAAGTATTACATTCACACAGGAATGTACAAAAATGGTCTTTACCATGTGTTTTTTTTCATTTTGACTGTTTATTTATAGAATTATCAGAACATGTTATATTGTGATTTACGTATATCGTTATCTAGAATATGAAATGACCTATAACGTGATAGAAGATTTTGGTCATATCGCCCATCCCTACAAACAATACATAATAACTAGAAATTATTATTAAGGCCTTTTATTTTTTTGTATTTAGTTTCCAAGAAATACTTTTAAATCTTAGCCCAAATAAATCCAGGCAATTCTGACATGATGATAATTTAAAAGGAGTATGTATTTACCTTTATTCTTCCTTAGAGTTCAAATTTATATAGACTACGCAAGCTTCAATGGATGTATGTCCACTGCAACTCCTAAAGACCTATGTCATTTATAGAGGATTACTATTGTGCTTTATTTACTTGGTTACCAAATGTCAGCACAAGCTCGTATAGTTTGCACAGGAAAAGCCAAATCGTTTGTGAGGCTACAGGAGAAATTACAGTTGTGTTTTGAATGCAGAAATATTTGGAGGTAATGCGTTCTGAGCTGTTTATTTCACTCACTAAGATTCAGTAACTTTAGCTGGTACATATTCTGCTTCTGCAAAGCAGAAATACTGCACACAGAACGTCAAGAGTGTAGATGTTACAACATGCATGGACTGCTGCAATACGGGATAGTTGCAGTTTTAGCAGGGGCATTGTGAAAACAACAGAAAAATAGCACAAACTTTAAGTATGTTGAGTGTAAATAACAAACCACAAAAGTCTCCTTCTTGTGTACAGACTGAATATTACAATATGCATAAAGCAAATCTGACAAGATTGCATTGGAAATATGTAACTTACTGCTTCTCAGCTTTATTTACACTGTACTGTACCAATTATATTCAATGTGTCACCTTCAATACAGCTGTTTGTTTATGCTGAATTACAAAAAAGCATCACAAACAAATCCATATAAGTATTGTTCATCGTGGTAAACTTTGTTCATCAAAGTTCTTGAGCAGTATTTTGTGCCATTATAGCCAAACACGTAAATACTGTTTGAGGAACTGATAGAAATATTTACCTTACGGCTTCAAATGTAGCGCACGTTGATGAACAGATACAAATGACACACAGAAACATCCAGGCAGGCGCTGTGATTTTGAAAGAATGAAACTCCATTCATTCCCACTTTTCTCTTCCATAATAAAGGAGCACACAGACTGACTAATGTATGTTTATACAGTATAGAAAAATACATTAGTCAGTCTATATACGATGTGTCCATATCGTTACATCAAACACACGCTGAAGCTTTTTCTTCTGCTAACTAGGCAATCACAGCCCCAAAATCTAACTCTGTCCTCTTTAACTGCTATCCAACACACACGCAGACAAAAAACACACTTTGACAAACACATAACACATAAACCATTAAAGACTAATTGAATCTAATTTATTTAGTTTTCTGGAAAGAATCATTTAAGGCAGAACTTCCCTAAGCCCCCTCAATAAATGACACTCATACCGTTTTACTCTCTTTTCAAACACAATTAAAAAATAATATATAAATATATACACACTGCAAATGACATGCATATAAGGGGTTCATTTTGGAGCCCGATCTCAGGTCATTAGTAACCCACCATGACGCTGTGGAGTTGGAGGGTCCGCTGGCGACACACAGGCCCCTGGCCATTTATTCTATATTAAGTCTCTAATGGGCTCTCTCTCTCTCTCTCTCTCTCTCTCTCTCTCTCTCTCTCTCTCTCTCTCTCTCTCTCTCTCTCTCTCTCTCTCTCTCTGTCTCTCCTGACACACAGCATGTCGGCACAGCGCTGGTAAAATATGCACAGAAAGTCCGGTGCGCACACACAGACAAAGCCATTCAAATGAATGGTTATTTATTCGCTAAACGAGGATCTGGGTGTTTAATGTTCCTTGGACGTTAGGTAGTTTTCTGGGGGAGGCAGAGCCATACCCCTACGGCTACAGACATCATTTATTTTACACATAGCCTAATACCGCACGCTAGGCAGCCGCTGCGAAAAATGGGCTTTGGAAGTGAAAAGGAGATATAAAAGAAATAATGAATGATTTTTTTTTTGGAGGGGGGGATAGTGGTGGTAATGGGAAGGGGGGGGGAACACATTAGAAGTTGCGGCAGGGAGAAAAGCAAGGGGTAGGCTTAAAGGCTTAAAGCACCCTCTGTGTGTATGTGTGTGACTGCAAATGTGAAGAGGAAGAACAAGAGAGCGACAGAGATAGAGAGATTCCACATTTGTGTATGAAAATGTGTGTATGTTTCAGTGTGTGTTGGATTTTAGGGTATCAGTGGGGAGGCAGGTGGTACCTGGTTGTGTGTGAGGCTCTCAGGCCTTCATCTGCATCTCATACAAATGCAGAACATCACAACATCAGAGGGGCTCCTCTACATGCATAACAACACTTCCCCAAAATGTCACAGCGCCGGTGTGATGTATCCAAAACAACAAAGCCATAAAATAAAGTAACTTTAAAAAAAAAAAAAGAGACATGCATTTATACATTTTAATAGCAAAGTGTCTAAGTTGGCCGCATTTTATCCGAGTATAATCACCATGATATATTAAAAAGAACCAGTCAGGCTAATGAGGCCATTAATGTCAGTAATAAGTGTATTAATTAGCCAATATTTCTGTGTCAGCACCCAAGCTTTAGGAATCCACATTTACGTAGTTTTAATCGTTGTCATGTTAGAAATATCGCATAAAATATAATATAATATATAACATATATTAGGCTGTCAGTCGATTAATCGCATGATTATCCATGGTTAATCGCGATTAATTGAAAATTAATCGCATTTTTTATCTTTTCAAAATGTACCTTAAAGGGAGATTTGTCAAATATTTAATACTCTTATGAACATGGGAGTGGGGAAATATGCTTGCTTTATGCAAATGTATGTATTTATTTTTAGAAATCAATTAACAACACAAAACAATGACAAATATTGTCCAGAAACCCTCACAGGTACTGCATTTAGCATAGAAAATATGCTCAAATCATAACATGGCAAACTGCAGCCCAACAGGCAACAACAGCTGTCAGTGTGTCAGTGTGCTGACTTGACTATGACTTGCCCCAAACTGCATGTGATTATCATAAAGTGGGCATGTCTGTAAAGGGGAGACTCGTGGGTACCCATAGAACCCATTTACATTCACATATCTGGAGGTCAGAGGTCAAGGGACACCTTTGAATATGGCCATGCCAGTTTTATGCCACGCCTCCTTCATGACAAGCTGACATGACATGGTTTGTAAGTTTTCTAGTTTCATATGATGCCAGTATCTTCACTCTAGCTTTAACAATGAGCCCGCTACAACCTAAAAATCACAAAATGCGTTAATGCATTAGAGAAATTAGTGGTGTTAAAATGAATTTGTATTAACACGTTATTATTACGTTAACTTTGACAGCCCTAATATATACATAAATATGTTGTTTCCATTTAATGGTGGCGTGAAATGTATTTAATGGAGTTGTAAATTGCCCTTAAATGTTATTGACATGAAATGGGTCTTTCAACCTCCCAGTTAACATGATTCATCGACTGAGCGTCAAATAACTTAACTTAATCTTTATTGGGTTTTCTGCGTTGCACAGCTGGGTTCAAGTTCCAGTTAATTAAAGGACGCCAACATTTAAACATTCAGAAAGATCTTTTCATATTTCAAAATAATAATAAAAACATTTCACTGTTTTAATTGACTGAACAGAAACTAAATGGAATCTGGCTGATAAAAACTTACCTCCTTATATGTGGTCACTGAAGTGAGTGCTATGGTCATCTCTCCATCAGAAAACTCCTTCAGGTCCAGAGTCAGCAGCTGCTCCAAGTCTACATCCAGTCAGCACACACAAACAGACTAACAGTTATATACAACACACACAAAATATTACAAAACAACAATTTCACAACAGACAGAAAAAAGCACAAGCATGAATGCCCTTTCCAGAAGTGAGAGGTAATTGAAAGGATGATGTGATACTTGGAAAATGGGTCAGCGAGCAAAATGTGACTCTACAGGGATTATACTGAACTTTTAGCAATCATGTGACCTGACAATTATGTCAACAGCAGAGCACAGAGAGCCTCCGACTATGTTAAATGAGTCTGCTTTTAGTTTAAAGCCCCAACAGCTTGCTGACAGTCACGTTAAGTACTCTTAGAACGGACTGACTGACATATCTGATCTGACACTTGATCAAAATGCTCTTAATGATGTAATCTGGGAAGATTTTAAATCACCTTTCACAAAATAACACAGTACACCTCAAATTAGAAAACGTGATGCTAATAACATTAGACTAATTGACCAAATACCATTGGTTAGGTAGAAAATCTAATATTTCCAAATCATTCCATTCTTCATGGATACTACTAGCTCTGAAGCACATGGGTATATAAATAAGACAAAGTCATACTTTCATTCAACTTTAAATATATCATTTGGCCTCCTAAAATTCATTTTTCAGTTATGTTGCAGCTTGTGATGCTCATGGATGTATGTCAGAGAGCTGGATACGGCACAGCCACTCAGCCATGGTATACTGCGGTACTGCAACAAAAAAATCCCCTGTGGCCTAAAAAGCATTTTTGCCTGTAGACCACTATTATAAAAGAGACCTCTCTAAAACTTTTGACAGGACCCCTTGAACTGCAAAGGTCAATTATTACTCTTTGTTATTACTCTCAAGTTTTATATTTGTAAAAGTTTCCCGAGCCTAGAAAAGCTTTTTTTATGTGCATGATATCATCCTTATATAAAGTCTGTGGCATGGGTGTATTGTAAGAACTGGAAACTGGACCCCAAGATGACGCCTATTCATTCCAATGAGAATTGCTCGTCTGGGTCACAGGCCAAAAAAGTTGTCTAGCTTCCGGGTTTACTACCAGTGTATTCTGCCCACTGAATATGCGCATTAGTGTTTCTCCCGCCCGAAAGTTCCCGCTAGACCAATAGACTTTATATAGTGAGGATGTCACAGAATTTTTAAATCACTTTTCTCGGCTCGGGGAAAGTTTTACAAATATAAAACCTCCATGGATCAAAATTTAAAAATAGAAAAAGTCATAGTCAACCTTGGTTGTAGTTCGAGTTGTCCTGTCAACAGTTATACAGATGTTTCTTTTACAATGGTGGTCTATGGGGAAAACACTTTCTGGGCTGCAATACCGCGAGTGGCCACCAAAAAAAATTGGATGCAAGGCTGAGCGGCCAGGAAGCTAAAAACTATTTTGTTTTATGCACTCTCAGTGATCAATTTTCATTCAAGTGAGTGGGCGCCGTCTTAGAGTCCGGTATCCAGTTCTTATAATACATCCTCGGTGATGCTAGAGACTTCCTGTTAGTTAGATAGCTGATTGTTTCCTACTACTACTACTCCAGATGTTCCCTGGTAACTGATTTTCACATTACTGAAGTATTTACCTGTGAAGACATTTCTCAAGTTGTAATGGTGTAACCCAGTTTAGTAACTCAGTAGTTTGAAACTTTCTTGTAGTTAAGAATTTACAAATAGCTGGTGTAACCCAATTCAGGGCCACTGGACCACTTAAAGGGAATGGGGCCATCATTACTAATTTCATTAGTTACACTCAATGACAACTCAAAATCTGCCATAAAAAAGGTCTATTATAGTTGATTCTTCACCTGTTGCTGCAGTGTCTGCTTTATATCACAATTGTGTGTGTCCTGTATAAGATGACAATATGATGAGGATGATGGAGAACTGTACAAGTATTACGTTCTACTGTATATCATAGGTTAAGACACAATCCATATGATCCAAGAGAGATGGGTTGCATGTCACCCCATCTCTCCCTCTTCTTCATATAAACGCTTCTGTGTTCAGTTAAAGCCTGTTTGAATATGCACCTTGTGGCTTTGCCTCATCATGTTGACCTGCAGTGACATCACACCATTGCTCCAATGATCTCATGAGCTCCTCCAGTTGTGCTGACCGGCGGCCATGTTTGATCCACAAAGCTTCACTTTGCAGCCGCAAGGCCTCTGTAGACACAAAAACACACATAAAACATTAAACATATGGGTGCGTCCAGGATGCACATTCTGGCTCTTGTTCATAAGATCATGTACGTTCAGTCTTGGTTCAATAAAAAAATGACCAATGAGGATCAATATATTTGATCAGGCCTTTCAGAAACTAATGTACATGTTTGAACTTCTGGTGTAACGCAAGTAACCAGCACTGCAACACAGTTTGGTCTTAAACCAGATATTTTTTCTTTCCTTTATATAATTACTTTAATTTTGTAGTGTGAAATGTAACCTTTTATATTGATTATATATATAATTATTTCAGGCCACTGTGATCTGTTCCAGAGACCTATGAATGCAAATCATCGATTGCCAATACTGATCAATAATAGTCAGTAATTACTGAATGCCCTTTTAACCTCTTGTGTTGAGCTGGACTCAATAAACAATAATATAGATCGACACTGTCCTCTTTTGCCACACTTTTAGGGGGGCATTTTTACCATTTTTATTGACAGTGGATAGAGTCTTGGAAAGGGTAGAGAGAGAGAGGGTGGATGCGGAAAGGGCCACAGGCTGGATTCGAACCCGGGCCATCGCGGTCAGGACTGAGGCCTGTTACATGGGCGCCCGCTCTACCAACTGAGCTAACCAGGCACCCTTGCCACACTTTTAATTAGGTTATTGAACACAAAGTTGCCATCAGGGACCGGGGAAAAACATGGAAAACTTGTTCTGACCAAAATTTGTGTCATTTTTGTGAGGAAATTGTGGTAAAGTTAGACTTTATACGTATGTACACTGTGCCATCAATAGTAGCCCAATAGTTATTAAATAATTCACATTTAATGATGGGCAACTGCAACATTTGTGACTATGATCATGTGAGCTATTCTGGTTCAAATATTTAAAATATTGTCCTATTCATGCTCCACCAAATATTTCCCAGTGGTCTCATTTTAATCAAGACTACTCAAAAATATGCAGTTTGTAGAAAATGTTTAGTACTACTAATACATTTAGTGTGAATTTGAAAAAGCTGAAATGTTGTTAAAATAGACACATAGCTAATAGCCAGTTCAGTATATACAGTAAACCTATAAAATGTTCTATATGTCCTCTGGTAACATTTTTCTTCAGACAGCATTTGTTAGGATCAGGAATTGAGCAAAGCTACTGGCCTCTTTAGGAATCAATGAACCTGAAAATGCACTGCCCAAAGAGCTCTCACAAAGAAATACGAGAACTGGACTACACACAGTACATCAGTCTCCTGCTCTAATCATCCCTCACTCCATCAACCTCAGTTCACTTTTCCTCTATCGGACCATTCTCTCTCTGTATGCCCGGCTTACTGTAAATCACAATGAGAGACGGCAGAGAAGAAAAGCAGCAGAGCGTTATTGAACAGAGATCAGGCATGTCTCCTGCTCAACCTTTACACAGCTGCGTAACACTGACAACTTGAGTACCTATTTGGCAGGCTGTAACTGACTTAACAACACACACACACACACACACACACACACACACACACAAACACACACACACACACACACACACTGCAAATTTACTACTCCGTCTCTGTTTTATCTCTTAGACGCCAGATTACGTGTTTGAAAGCAACCCAAAGTAGAGGTCAACTGATGTAATTTTAATTGTTACAATGCAGTAAACCATCTAGTATAAAATGTGTGTTATCATGGACTGTATATAAGAAGTGGACGTAGTCACTGTGACGTCACCCATTAGTTTGTGGACTGACGTTTTGAAGCCTGGAGTTCGGCATTTTAGCCGTCGCCATCTTGTTTTTTTGCAACCAGAGGTAACACGAGAGGCTGGAGCTGCAGTACAACTGAATATGATATTTTTAGGCGACCAAAAAGGTTATAATTAACTTTCATGAACTGAAAACACACTGTGAAAGGGTTAAAGTTCTAAGACGAAAACAGATACAACTCCCAGACCGGACAACACCATGGTAGCGACTTGTCAATCACAAGGTAGCCACGCCCTAAAGCATACCCTGCTTTATGTTCTATTTGACTCTAAATGGGACCACAATTTACTAAATGAACATCATGCTGTATTGAAGAAGACCTGAAACTAGCGATTGAGACCATAAACTCATGTTTACAATGTTTACTGAGGTAATAAATCAAGTGAGAAGTAGGGTCATTTTCTCATAGACTTCTATTTGTATAATCAGACTTCTTTTTGCAACCAGACGAGTCGCCCCCTGCTGGCTATTAGAAAGAATGCAAGTTTAAGGCACTTCAGCAATGGCTTCATTTTTCAGACCTGGAGGTAGCCCATTGGTTATAACTTATTCATATTATTGTACCCAAGCTAACACAGACACATATATTCTGTTGTGAGACTCTCATACATACAGTACACACATAGACACACAGTTTTGTTCTCTGCCCCTCTCTCCCTTTTACTGTTGCCTTTTATCCATTTCAAACATTTACTGATTTCTCTCTGATTTCTAGTAACAGCTTTTCTTACTTTACTGGAAGAAATATGACAAAACAGAAACAACTGAACAGACTAAGCTAACTTAAATAAAAAAAGAGTCACATTACGGGACTCTGTGTGTCTTTCTTCCTTACTCACACTCACCACCCCTCATCTCTCTCTTTCTCCATCTCTCCTGGTGGGTGTTAAGCGAGTCATGTCAGGGGATTTGTGTGTGTCCTCCTTCATCGCCCCATTACTCCCCCTGGGGGGCACCTGCGCCTCCCTCACCTCCGAGAGTCTCCCCCAGCGCTGCTCCGATGTGCTCTGCTGCCTCTTGAAGAATCTCCCCGGCGACTGTCGTCACCGCGGACGATGCCCCATCATCCCCTGCGTCCTGCTGCCCGTCGTGATGGACCACTCGCTGGATGCTGGACTCCAAAGTGTGGTACTCATAGCTAGGAGAGTGAGAAGACGGGGGGGAGGGAGATATGGATGGCTGCAGGGAAAGGAGCGATGATTGTGAGGCATTTGCATAAATACAACTCCCCTTTGGGTCATGAGTGATGAACACACGCAGGCTTGAAATACACACCCAAACATACTCTCAATCTCATTTTTGCATCAACAAATAAAGTCTTCTGAGCCAGAACCCAGTGTGTCCGGATATGTTTGTGGTCTCTGTGTGTGTGTGCTTCAGCATCACCAGTACACACATTAATCAGTGTTGGTCCACTGAAACATAAAACTTTCTAAATTCACTGAACCCTCTTTCAGGTAACATTTTAATTACATCCCTGTTGTCTCATCTATAAAGCAGTTAAAGATCAGCTGAAGTTATCTACAAACCAAGCTGGTGTTTGTATGTTGTGCTTTGACATGATTTGCATATGTGAGTGTGTTTACCTATCTAGTAGTCCATCTCTCAGCAGTGTGAGCGAGAGTTTTCCGGTGTGATGAAGCTTCACGAGGTCTACATCCTCTCTCCACAGCAGCGAGCTCTCACAAATTTTCACCCTCCTCAGATACCTCACCGTCTCCCCGGGCAACTCAGTGTCACATCGCCGGCGCCAGAGCACCGGCACACACACCCCACCGGACGTTTCCTTCTGGGGCACAGAGACACACACAGTAAATCAAACCAGATACATTTAAAAATGAAAAAAACAAACAGACTTTGAATCAGATGTTAAGCAATTATCACGTTTTATTTGATTAAATACAGATTTTAAATGCAGCATGTTATGAGATTGTTGCATATAGAAGTGCACCACAAAGTGCTCAAATCAAAGGAATTCTGTCATTATTTTACTACTTTAATTAAATAATGTTCTGATGAAGCTAGGGTAATATATTTTAGAAACCTCTTTTGTTATATTTACATTTAAATAAATCAAATGCTCTGACAAAATAAACAAAACAAATCGTATATCTGTGGCTGTCGCAGGACTGTAATAAGCCCATCCAATCATTTCTTATATACAGTAAATACTGTACATCATAGGCTCCCTGCCTGTCTGCCGGTGCACTCATTGTCACCGGAGTCTTCCACAAGCTGCAAGCTTGACAGCTTTGAGTACTAACTATAGCCATGTTTGTTGTTGACATTCATAATTATAAGTTGGGGGGACTTTCTTGCTAGATTTAGTGACTTTTGGGAGCTAGTGATGTTGTATGTGTTGAATCATGTCCTGTTAGTAAATAGTAGGTTGATTCTTTGTATACTAACTGCTAAAACAGTATTCTATGATAATTAGTATGAGGTATTTACTGTATAGAATTTGTATATATATGATTTGGGGCACAGCTCAAGTTTCTAAAGTGACGGCTGATAACATAAATTCACTTTATAAGAGTTGGCTCAACTTCCAGGTGCTGCCAAGCACTGGTAGGACCTGTGCCTATGTGGTCTTTAAAGGTATAATATGCAGGAATTAAAAAAACTAAAAAAACAATGTATAGACTGATACAGAAATAATCCCTCTCAATCTTCTCTTATGACCCACTTGAGGTGTGTGGTGGTGTCTGTTTCTGCCCTCTTTTCTTTTTTCTTCTTATTCTTAATTTGCTGTGTTCGGGACATTTCTACAGTATGCAGGGTGCGCAGCCCGCTCAGGTCGTCAAATACCGCTGCTTTGTCACGCCTCTCAGCTTCTGATACCAACTCACAAGTCCCCCTTTAGCTCTGTCAGATACAAAGTGGCCGTATTTGACGGATGAGAACGGGTTGTGTGTTTTTATGTGCATGGGCTCCAGTGTTCCCACTGTTCCACTGTCTCTCCTCTGCTGTGTGCAGAGCGCTGCTATCGGTGGGTGAAGCTTGCCCTTCGGCTGCATTCATTCAAAATCTGGCAACGCGGCACCTTCCCACAGAGTTGTTGTGCGGAGGTGTTGGGAGTTAGATGTGTATTTATTTGTGCTTTAGAATGTAAAGGTCGTGAAACAATCAGAAAATAACGCTTTTTTCTCACTAACACCGCTCCCTCTCTTCATTCACACTAAAGCTGGCTGGGCCATCGCTGCTCTCTCGCTCCCTTGCTCGCTTGTTGAGCCGACGAGGAAGGACCAACTTCCTGAATGCCGCAGACAGCAACCGACAAATGTAACCCATTGAGGTAAACATATTATACCTTTAAACTTTTGAACACTTCAACTGTAACCATCGGAAAAAGTTTGGCTTTCAAATGTTTGTAAGTAGAAAACATATTACCTGGCTGAGGTGTAGTGCTATGCACAGTGTTGCGGCCACAGTGTCAACATCTGGCTCCGGTCCGCCTAAAACAGCGTGGATGGGATCCTCTAATGCATCTGCCTGGAAACACACACACAAACATACAAGGTTATAGTTGGCTTCTTCATTTCTAAATATGAGTGACAAGACATCATTCAGTCATACTTGATCTCGTTGTTTTCCAACATCCAACAAAGGAAGCAGGTGACAGTACTGTACATCATTGTTTGATTCGATAGCTGATATACCTGTATGACTTGAAACTACTTAAGCCAGCGTGACTGTATTAGATGACTGCAGCATTTTGAAACCAACAGTATGCATTAATAATGAAATCGTGGTGCTGTGAGGCTTAGCTCATGCTTGAAAGAGAATAATATCCAATATGCACTACACTAAAGGCAAAATCAGTTGTAACAGCAAAGCAACGGTCTCAATTAGCGAGAGAAACATTTTCACTGTAACTCAGAGTAACACTCTGTATCAAAGAAGTGATGACTTCCATTAATTTCACTAAACAATGCAGACAAACACTCCTCATTTAGGTTAAGTGGACATTAATGACAGATCCATTACAGAGATTAAGCATTCATCTCAGGGTGAAAACGGCAGAAAATTGAGTTTCCTCCCTTCATTTATTGACTGGCACTCTTGGTTTTAGATTATTAATATGGCATTTCAGCATTGATATTTAAATACAGGTATTTACATTACATACACACATCCAAAGGTCAGGTTTCTGGACATTTAACATTTGTCTTTGTGAGAAACACAATCATTTTAGGAATTCAAAACATCATAATTCGCAAAGGCTTCCTCTTTAAAGGCATGCATCCTCACTCATTACTGAAAGTAAAAGGTAACAGTGCAAATCATTTTTGGTAATTTGGATCAAAATCTCGCTCAACCATCCCCATCTTGCACTTGCACTGGGTGTTCTGTGTCAATCTGTAGTGTTTTATCTAAAATAGATAAGCTGACTCACCACTCGTACAAGCCTGCCCTGCAGCCTGCACCATTAATCAAGACGCAAAATGTGGATACAATGAATATCCCGTCTATCAGGAGCTCATCTTAATGGGCTTGTAGGATGCTGTGATGGGAGAGCTGGAGCAGTGGAGGGGAAGAAGCAAGTTTACAAAAACAAAGACCGGTAGGAAGCCTCACATGTCATGTTTCCTGGCTCAATTCTCTCCCATACTGGCAACCTTATGGTCACAAGCTCAGTTGTGTATCCTCTGATCACCTTCCACCCTAGCTGATGCAGGATACACTGGCTTTGTGGCCTTGACAAAATAACTTTGATAGAAGTCCATTAGGACTTTCCAAGTGATATTAGTGGTATCTTGACAACTCTATGCACATTTTTATGTAACCTTTTCCCTTAAAATTATTCAGCAAAGTTATTCAGGAATGGTTCAGTCTGCTGCTATAACTTCCCTGTCCTATATGTGTTGTAGATTACATATACAATTGGTTTGCCGGTGACTGAACAGCTTTCCCTTTCTGGAAAATCTGCAGAGGGCTAGACATTATCGAATGACAATGCATTGTGAGTGAGTTACAATGCATGAGATACTTTCTATCTAAAAACAAAGATGACTAAATGTTTACTGTGATGCATTGACTATTGACAAAATTCATGGAAGTCAATGGCTGCCTTGAAAGTGGAAAACCAGTCTACAAACGTATGGAGTGCTTTGGAAGATGGTCAGCAGTAATGTAAATGTGTAGTTAATGGGTTAAAATCAGTGGGCAACTTAGCTCCACCCTCTCGTGTCACTTCTGGTTGCAAAAAAACAAGATAGCGACGGCCAAAATGCCAAACTCAAGGCTTCAAAACAGCAGTCCACAAACCAATGGGTGACGTCACGGTGACCATGTCCACTTCTTACAGTCTATGGTCAAACATTCAAAGCATGGTCTTTTGAGCCCCACAGACTGCAATGACTTTTCATTTTTTATTTAATTTGGTAATCCTGCTTTCTCAAATATCACCCTGGAAACGTAGCTAACGCTTAACACATTTGTTGCCATGCCAAATATATAATGGAGTCTGGTGATGTAAGGGAGCTTAATGCTGGGGATAGATGGATACAGTACTGTTAAAATGCATACAGAACTGAGTAGGTGTCTTGTTTCTATTCATAGGGCCTCACCAGATTCATAGGGCCAGATGGATAAATGAAATGAGGGGAGAAGCAATGAGAGACCAAAGCACACAGAGGGAAGGGAGGAGAGAGGTTAGAGGCTGTTGATTAGACTTAAAATGAGAAGGGAAGGAGCATAGTGAGATTGGAGGAAGGAGGGCAAAGAGTTCGAAGAGGCTTATGAAAAAGGGGGCTGAAATATAGGGAGCATGGGCAGCAGATTGATAAGTCAAACATGTAGAGGAGGTGAGGGAAAAGGAACAGGGAAAAAATGAGGGATAGACAGGTGGAAAAATGTGATAGGGAGAAGAAAGAGAAAGGAGGAAGAAATTAGATAAGAGGGAGTGAAGATGAGAGGCAAAGAAGTGGAAAGAGAGGGAGCGATCTCTATGAAGAGGAAAGAGGAGAAGGTGTGTGAGAGAGGGAAGGAGAAGGAGAGGGGGAGGACGTCTGCAGCCAATCCCTTCATAGGAGGGAAGGAGAAGGAGAAAAAATCAATACTAGATAGCCAGAGAAAGGAAGCGATGCATTAGCAGGAGAAAAGACCACTCAGAGTCTGTTCTACTGCAGCGGGAGAACATAGAGGCGTGTGTGTGCACGAGCATGCATCGGCCATCTGATATCCTTCAATCTGAGTGCTCTCCCTCTGAGCTCTATCTCCCTGTCTCTCCACATTCAAACTCTCCTCTCCTCTCCTCTCCTCTCCTCTCCTCTCCTCTCCTCTCCTCTCCTCTCCTCTCCTCTCCTCTCCTCTCCTCTCCTCATTGCAGGCCAGGTTTGGAATATATTATGAATCTCCTTTAAATGCCCTGCTGTCCCAATTTGTATTTTCAGCCAAATATCAGTCTGAGATGAGATTTACTCGCTTACAGTAATTGCTCCATGCATAAAAGCTGCGGGGCAGTTAAATACAACCTTTAAATGTATTCTGAAACCGCAAATGTTTACATTTCTGGTGTTGCAACCATCGGAGCAACTGGAGCCTGTCCAAGTACATTAGATTGAAGTCAAAGAAACTAGGTGATCCATCACACACAGACATCTTGATCATATCATATACATATAATCCTATCTATGGGAGTCTCTATTTCATCTGAACGCCATGTCTCTGGACACAAAACCTTGGCTGAATATGAGAGGCATGTTCTTCTTCCTGTGTCAGCCACTGAGCAACAATACCACTATTTACATACACACAATAGGGCTGTCATATCAGATTTTCACTACACAGTTATCGTGGCCAGAATAATTCATGGTAACGATATTATCACGATAACTATAGAAAATAATAAAAAAAATACAAAATAATGCTATGATTGAAATTCATCTTTAACTTTGTTAATTGTGCATTTTGTCTCTTCTTGGCAAATTAATTACACTCAAAATACAAGTGTAGGGTGGTGGAGAGAGAGTAACCATAACTGTACTGTATATATAAAATGATTGAAGGGGTGCTGGATTGCTGCAACTATTATTAACATATCAATATTCATTTTCAAATATCATGGTTATCGTCAATACCGGTATATCACAACATCCTTATAAACTAGTGCTGCACAATTAATTGAATATTAATCGCGATCACATTTTGGCTTCATTCAATTAAATGAACTTGATCAACTGCAATATGCACGTTTAAAATGCGTACTCTGCTCAAAGAAAACTCTGCTGCATATCAAATCAAGCGATTCCTAAACTAATAGCCAACCACCAGAAGGCGATAGAGATATTTTGGCGTCGCTTTTGGGGCGCTGACATGCCGCTGCATGTGCACAGCAGCAGCCTGTGAAAAACGTTCCTGAATGTTGCGGCTGCAGTCCAGAGTAGAAGAATAATACACTGTATATTACTTTTTTTAAACCAAAATGCTTGTTTTAAGTCTTATTTTGATGCAAAGATTTAATTTATTAGCATAAATGTAGTGCAATGTGAAAGTGAAAGCAGTGCTCTGTTGATTTCATTTTGGGTAAAAGGTTTTGGTACAATTTTATTTTGCTTCTGGGAGATACACTGTGAATACGAACCAGTCTTATTTTGATGCAAAAAATGAATTCATTAGCAAGAATGTAGCACAACATGGAAGAGAAAGCAGTGCTCTGTTTATTTAAAAGTGCAATAAAAATATTCCCACCAAATAATTGTGATTATCATTTGGGCCATAATTTACACTATTTGAATAAGATAAAAGAAGAAAAAATAGTGTTTTTTTTTTGTGGAATATGCTCAGCGAACGAATCCCCATGTTATTCACACAAAGAGAATAGTAAATGTTTTAATAAAATATAGGGGACTCCATTGCCGTAACCCATCAGTCCACACTCTCCATGCTTTCTTTTATTACTTTTCCATTTGGTTCAGTCATGCCAATTAATGCTTTTCAAATTATTACACATTCCATAGCCAACCATCCTTTTCACCGCTGCAGTGCCTAGAAAGGCAGTGAAGGCAATTTGGGCCTCTTTTATCTAGCAATTTGTTTTACATCTCAACTGTTATGTGTTTTTGTACTTAACATTTATCGGGATGAATAGTAACACGCATAGGGTTTGAAAATTACCTGTTCTTTTTAAGACTTTGAAATGATCACATTTTGGTACTGAGCACAAACCTAAAGCCAGAATCAAAGTGGTCCTAAAAAAACCTCTTCAGGTGTGTGTGTGTGTGTGTGTGTGTGTGTGGGTGTATCAGTGTGCAGACTGAGAAGGACAGATGGTGGAAGTCCACTCAGCACATTGCTTCAGCTCTATGCCAAATGATGGGAGAGTGAAGGAGGGTGGAGATAAACAGAGAGCGAGAGAGAAAGATTGGTAGGTTCAGTAAGCACTAAGAGCCAAGCCAATTAGAGGTATGGATGTTCTGGACGGGGGCCATACACAGAGTAGAGAGACAGAGAGGGAGAATGACAGAGAGTGGTCAGCAAAATAGCGAATCATCAAAGTTTATGTTGGAGAGCTGAGAGAGAGAGAGAGAGAGAGAGAGAGAAAGTGTGTCTGTCTGTGTGCATGAGAGAGAAATGGTTGATAATCATGACATGTGTTACACTTTATCTGCAACCTCCATGACACTCATCAGTTGCCCTCCTTATCACTCAATTACCCTGCTGTGCTCTGATCTGTGGATTTGCTTCTTTGATCTTCTCTTCTCTTCAGCTTTCCCTTTACGTTTATGTAAAGTACATCCAGGATAAAAGCTCTTATCCTCTTTAAATTTAATTCGTAGACCGGCTGCTCATCTGCGGGTTTGAATTGTGCCGACAGACACCTGTTTACATGAATAAACTGTATATTCTAGATACTGTAGCATGGTTGAAAATATAATTAAAGGGGCTCTATGTAAGAATCAGAAATTGCTTGTTAACAGTGAAATCTGTGGCCGTTAAGTCAACGAAAGTCAGCGTCCTGTTGCTCGCGCTTGTGCTCGCTCTGCATAGACATGAACGAGCATCGCTCAAAACAGTGAGGCGACACACGTCAGCTAAAACCACAATATCACTCTATATTTCACCTGCTTGGCAGTAATGTTAGCTGACCATACGAAGGTCTCTCCATGAATTAATGCTGATCCTAGTGTTAACTTTTCCTGCTTCAGCCTCCCGACCGTGGTCAGAAGGAACAGGGGAGACACCGGAGTTTTTTGTTTTTTTTAACATTATTTTTGGGGCTTTTATTCTTTTATTTTTTTTTGACAGAGACAGAGATAGTTTTTTGTAAGGGGGAGAGAGAGAGGGGATGACATGCAGCAAAGGGCCGCAGGTCGGATTCCGAACCTGGGGCCGCTGCGGTAAGGACTAAGCCTTGGTACATGGGACGCCCGCTCTACCAGGTGAGCTACTGCGGCGCCCGACAACGGAGTTTTGGTCGGAGACGATAACGTTACCTGCTCCGGAGCCCCGTCTCTTCACTCAGCAGCAGGAAACAAGATACGGGAAACCTCTGTTGGTCTGGACGAGCTGCAGCCTTTATTTCTGCACAAACTTCCACTGTACATTCACTAGATATTCTCAGAGCTAAACTAACTCTTCTGCAGTGTGTAGTGTGCGCGCATGCACGTGAGAGGTGGAGCGAGAGAACGAGTGAGAACGAGCGCGGTGTGTGAGTGAAGGTAAGCTGGCAGAGGAGCAGAGTACAGAATCGACTCCGGCCCTGGAGACCAGGGTTACGGTCTTCCCTGTGTCTTCTGGCCACCGTCGGGAGGCTGAAGCAGGAATAGTTAACACTGTTTGCAAGACAGGCTTCACTAGATATAACTTTGCAGTTTTGGTGCTTCCTTGTAGTTTGTGTTGGAGTCTGAGTCTGAACAGCGTAGCCACACGCGAGCGCGCAAGGGACACCAAACCTGCTATGATTTGTACGTGTTAGGACTTACAAACAGTACCTTTAAGAGAATTAAGCAAATACAATTCTGTATTTTGGTAATATCAACCATATATGAAATGTAGTAACAGCATATTGGTGTACATATGTGTCAATCAATTAAAATATTCAATCGCATGATTGTCCATAGTTAATCACGATTAATCGCAAATTAATCACACATCTCTTATCTGTTCAAAATGTACCTTAAAGGGAGATTTGTCAAGTATTTAATACTCTTATCATGGGACTAGGCAAATATGCTGCTTTATGCAAATGTATGTATATATTTATTATTGGAAATCAATTAACAACACAAAACAATGACAAATATTGTCCAGAAACCCTCACAGGTACTGCATTTGCTCAAATCATAACAAGGCAAACTGCAGCTCAACAGGCAACAACAGCTGTCGGTGTGTCAGTGTGTCAGTGTGCTGACTTGACTATGACTTGCCCCCAAACTGCATGTGATTATCATAAAGTGGGCATGTCTGTAAAGGGGAGACTCGTGGGTACCCATAAAACCTATTTTCATTTAAATATCTTGAGGTCAGAGGTCAAGGGACTCCTTTGAAAATGGCCATGCCAGTTTTTCCTCACCAAAATGTAGTGTAAGTTTGGTGCGTTATTTAGCCTCCTTCCCAACAAGCTAGTATGACATGGTTAGTACCAATGGATTCCTTATGTTTTTTAGTTTCATATGATGCCAGTATCTTCACTTCAAAAAACTGATGCAACCGCTGTAACCTAAAAATCACAAGTTGAGTTAATGTGATAAAGAAATTGCTGGTGTTAAAACTAATTTGCGTTAAGGTCAAGAATGAATGTTGAAGCTAAGTCTTTAAAGGTTCTCTATATGATATTCAGAGCATTAGTATAGCAACAAACAATTATTGTCTAGGTAAAGATATAGTGGAGTAATGTCTACCTGAACAGAGAATGAAATCACTCTCCCTCTGTGCGTGTGTTGTAATACGAGTTTCTCTGTGCTTTGTTTATGTAGGTGGTCCTGCAGCGCGTGCATGTGAGTCCCTGTTTGTGTGTCCCACTGGCAGAGGTGCAAATCACAAGTAAGTCTCAAGTCTTTGCATTCCAGTCCCAAGTCCTAAATTTTGAGTTTTGAGTCTTAAAAAAAGTCAGTATGCGCTCTCCACCAAATGTAATGGCATTTTAACAGCAGAGTAATAATATATTAAATTTACAGAAATCATGAATGCTTTTAAAGAATGTTATTTATTTGTAAAAAAGTAAGACTGAACATAATCATAAAAAAAAGATCTGGGGAATTAAGTGTCGACTTGCTGGGAATGAATAGCGTTAACATTCGTTGTTTCAGGAAATTAATTGATTAGTGGCAAACTTTTTAAACTTCGGACTTGGGGGAAGGTATTAGGGCTGCATGATTTTGAAAAAAATTGTTAATTGAGATTATTTTTACTGATATTGCAATTGCGATATGATTTGCGATATTAGAGGGATTGATCATTTTTACATCATTATTCTAATTTTTATTAGTGTTTCATGTTAAAAATGATTATGGTGTGATTTTGGCAAGGATCTGTATCAAACAAAGATGTTTTCTTTAGTCTGTAGAAAGTGATCTGTAGGTCAGGACATCTCCGCAGCATGCCGATATTTAATTTAAAATGGTATCTTGACACGGATTTTGCCTTTAACAAATATTGTGATTTCCTCCTCATCCTTTGAGGATAAAAATGTGATTAATTGTGCAGCCCAGATGGTATCAGTTCTTTTCAATCCAAAAGGCTCAAGTCCAAGTGAAGTTCTGAGTCATTGGTGTTAAAGCTGAGTTGCAAGTCTTTGAGTGGTTAGCTCTGTCAGCACGGTTGCCGTTGTTTGCACTGTTAGCTGCTAGCCACCGGCTAAGCCGTCACCATGTTGAGAGCCGTGTGGAAGCAAAACCCCTCTATTATAGATTTGCTCAAAATTTCGTACAGAGCTCTTTTTAAACTGGTAAAGAGAAAGAAAGGAAATTTGAACATCTACAATTCTATGATAACTCAGCAAACTCCATCTGCTGATGGAGATATTCTGATATGATCAAAAGCTCCAGAGCAGCTGCTACATGGACCTTAAAGAGAGATTGTTTTTTCAACCACATGGATTATGTTTAGGTCTGGATTTTTCTCCCTGTAAGCTTTGAAAAATGGGGCAATATTGCCTGCAGAGTGTGATTTGCTAAATGGGATAAATTGAATGTGACTGAGGATTACATTCTAAGAAATGTATATCCAATTGAACAAAGATATCAGTAAACCATGTGTGCGTGTGTGTGTGAATGTGCAAACACTTCCTCTGTAATGCAAGAAAAACAGCACCAAGTTGACTCCATAACCAAAACCAAGCCAAATCATGACTATTAATAAGTCACTGAACAAACTAGTGCTCTTCACTAGTTATTTCTGATAATTTCCTGACATTGACAGGGTGCTTAGGCATGTTATATACTCATCAGAGACATTAAATGAAAAACAGAAGGTATTTAACTCAGCCAACATATAAATACCTAAAGTGCAGCGGTGCCAAAAATCAACCGGGCATTGAGTCATCACAAATACTCTTTGAAGGGGCTGAGAATATACTGTGTTAACAGCCTCAAAACCTTTGAATGATCATGACCATAGATCATTGGCCAACCTGTGACAGCCTCCTTTCAAGCAGCTCACAACAAGAGCATGCTCAGACTTGCCAACAGCATCTCCTCTGATCCCTTACATGTTCTACATGGAGAATATCAACTTCTGCCCGCCAAGAGGCGATTCAGAGTCCCTGCATTTAACCGCATCAGGCTAAAGATCCATCAGTCCATCTTGTTGCTAAATAATAATTAATGTGCTGCTAAAGACATGTAAATCCAGAAGACAGATGGTCATTTTTGTAATGGGTTATGTATGATATTTGTGAGCTGCCTATGGATGCAAAATGAATTTCAGTGCAAACTGACAATAAAGTTGTATCGTATCGTATCGTATCGTATCGTATCGTATCGTATCGTATCGTATCGTACACTGCAACTGATAATATGCTCATGCCTTATAACCAAGCACATATAGAAATAGCAGTTGGCCCTATATGGCCTCAAAACATCATCCATGACAGGCTCCCTGATGTGAACCTCTGTGTAAGTGTTGCAGGGCACTCCTATATAGTCTAAATGTACACAGTATATATATACAGAAATGTAAAAAACACATATCTATAATCTATAACAATATGCAAATATGTATGCCCCAAAGGCTCCACAGTCATTTAGTCTATATAAATTAGGTTGTTTAGTATTTGCATGAGGCTTTTTTTTTGTTTTTTTATGTGTGTGAACAGATATTCAGTCCTGGATCAAATGCAAATCATGAGTCAGTATCTGCAGAGCAGCCAGATAGATAACAGTGAAGGACAGCCTCTGGCTAAACTTGTTGATGTCACGCCTCCCTCTCATTAGCTCCTCATTCAAATGCACACACGGATGTTGCTGTAAACACAACGAGCTTATTGTATGGGGCCAAAACACGCCTTCCTCTCCCCATGGACTGTCATATATTGTCGATCTACAGGTGCTTGGGGGGACCGAAGAGGCTTTTTCTCCAGCAACAGGAACAGCAGCCTGTAGCACAGCAGCAGCATCAGCCTTCCTCGTCATGGTCTCATTCATTACACCACACAAGCTGGTGTTTAACGCCGCAGCTCACGGCTCTCAACTCACCCCGAGTCTGCTCTGGACGCTCCGCAGATACTCTTCCATGTCGGCCTGCGTCGCTACGGCGGCGTCGCTGCAGATCTCTCCATAGACACAAGTTGTTCGGCAATAACACTGCTTGATGCGTGTGTGTATGTGTGTATGTGTGTGTGTGTGTGTGTGTTTTCTCTCTCTCTCTCTCTCTCTCTCTCTCTCTCTCTCTCTCTCTCTCTCTCTCTCTCTGTCTCTGCTCCCGAGTCCCCCGCTGCGCTCTCACTGCAGCACTCTGCTGTCGGTCCTCCCTCCTCTCTCCTCTCTCCGGGTGAACCCACCACACCGAGCAGAGCAGTGTGTGGGTGTGACGGCAGGAAGAGGAGATCCGACGGAGACGGAGGCGGAGGCTCGCTGATTCAACCGCGCTCCCTGCGGTAGAGTAGGGAGCCTCACAACATGTACACACACTCACACACACACACACACACACACACACACACATACACACACACACACACACACACACACACACTCACTCACGCAAACACACACATACCACATACAGACACACACACACACACACACACACACACACACACACACACACACACACACAGACACACACTAAAAAACACACACACACACACAGACACACACACAGACACACACACACACACACACACACACACAAACACAGACACACATACACACTAACACACACACACACACACACACACACACACACACACACATGTCTATCCCATAACGTATAGGCCTAAAGCCTCAGCGTCCACCAATGAAACAACCCAGTGAATGATGAATAGCAGCGCTCCAGCACCACGGACAGCACCCCTTCACTGCCAGCAGGCTTCACTGTTGATTTACTCCTGCATGGTGAACACACAGAAAATAATAATATATATTTTGGTGTGCAGCAATTTTTCACACATTAATTTCTATTTTGCCGCAATACGATCAAAACCACTGCCAGAACCAGAGTGCACTGCAATGGCTGTCTGGATTGTGAGTGTGTGTGAGTGTGTGTGAGTGTGTGTGTGTGTGTGACAGGAAGCACTTTAATTAATCTGAAAGATGACCTGTGAGTAACAACCTGAGAAAATAGAGAACACACGAGGACAGAAGCTCTCTCTCTCTCTCACACACACACACACACACACACACACACACACACACACACACACACACACAATAGAAAAAAACTCAGCCAGCGCTGAAACTTTAATATTTAAAATGGACAAGACATTTATCACTGGGTCAGGGTGACACTTGATTTATCTTTTTACATATTAGTCTCTCTCTCTCTCTCTCTCTCTCTCTCTCTCTCTCTCTCTCTCTCTCTCTCTCTCTCACTCTCTCACTCTCGCTGTCTCTCTCTCTCTCTCTATCTATCTATCTATGCTATCTTGCTAGCATAACTGTTACTTATCATGTGCATGGCAAAATTAACCTGCAAACATTTGTTGGGCCCCTACTGAACCCCCTGCACTAACCACCCTCTGTGCATGTACCAACCAACTCACCTCCTGCAGTAATGCTACCTGGCCTCAAGGTTTCCAAGAGTCATTTAGTTTGTGATAATTACATTGAACACAACTCCATTTAAGAGCCCCACTATGCAAGCACAATATTAACGAATAAAAGTCTTAAATTTTGATTTTGACACAGGTCTCCTCTACAAGACCACCTGATTTGACTGTTATCACGCCATTAAATAGGCGTTATCAGTCGCTATAAGCACCATAGATGTGGGTCATTAGGGGCCTACTACGCCTACTATGTTGTAAAATTGAAAGCGAAACTAGAGCACAAACAAAAAGGCATCTTTTGGTTTAGGCAACAAAACTACAACTTTTTTTTAAAGGTTAAAATGATTCTGTTTCAAAAGTGAAAGTGGAACCTAATGCCACACGTTGTTAGTTACACATGGGAGGCGAACGCCAGCCTCCTGGGGTTATACTCTGTGTTTTGTATCCCATCCATCACCCCCAACCTCCAGCCCATATGGAGGTTGACTGACTTCTGCTTCTGCTCCTGTAATAATTATTATGGTCGCTAGAGGGCACTGTTGTGTTCTGTTATACCTTCTTTCGGTGATCTACCATGTGAATAGATGATAAAACCTACTACTGGGTGTAGTAGGCCCCTACTGACCCACATCTATGGTGCTTATAGCGAGTGATAACACCTATTTAATAGCCTGACAAGAGAGGCTCACAACCTTTTGATAATAACACAACATCTGCCTTTTGCGGTTAATCAAATTACCAAAACGATTGACATGCAGTGAACCTGGAGCTTTTGGGGCACCTGGGGGTCTGGGACACCTGGACAGTTGCCTGCTTTGCCAAGTTGGTAATCCAAGTTTTGAAGTGACCCCTAGTCTACATAGTGGCCCTGCAACAAGTAACAGATGTGGGATGTTAATCACAAGATCAGAATAGATGAAGATTATTTTCTTATAAAAGGACCACATGTCTGTGTTAACACTGGAACACATTAATACATTACGCATGCAGTAATACTCAAACACATGCATATGTATAATTGTAAATGTGTGTGCATTTATCCCTGTTACTGCCAATGGCTTTTAGTTCAGAACCACATTGGAATCCACAGTAACCACCTAACTCTTTCTACTGCAGTAAGCAATATGAGCATCTCTAAAAGATGTTGTGGTCTCCCATTTGTGGTGAAGGCATCCTCTAATCTCATAGTAATGGAGGCTACGTTAGTGCAGTATCAATGTGGGCAGCCAAATGGTTTCTGTACTGTCAGACCAGAGTCAAGCCAGACATGAATCAATATGATTTCCGGTCACAATCTTCAAAATAAAACCCTCATTGATTATTATAAGTAATACACTCACAAATACAGTCTGTATTTCTTATATTTATTACACAACTTTGTTGAATACTCCATTCTGATTGGTCAAGCATGACGTTCTATGGTCTGTTATTTCTTTATAGCAGACCGTTGCTATATATAACAGACCGTTGCTATGGACGCAGCTCTGATGTCGGACTCCGGAGGACCGTTTTTGTGTAAAATTATTGATTTCTTAAGTAAGCAGCAGCGTAATAAGCGGGATAATGTACAGCAAGCGGGTCATTGGGTCATATTGGTTTTAAAGATATGCATTAGAAATTATTAACAACAACAAAAAAAACAACTAAATTACATAATTCAAAACAAAACATTAGGGCTATACGGTGGTGCTGTGGTAGCACTGCCGCCTCACAGCAAGAGGGGCCCTTCTGTGTAGAGTTTGCACGTTCTCCCCGTGTTAGCGTGGGTTTTCTTCTGGGTTCTCCGGC
This sequence comes from Sebastes fasciatus, assembly GCF_043250625.1. Taxonomy (NCBI): domain Eukaryota; kingdom Metazoa; phylum Chordata; class Actinopteri; order Perciformes; family Sebastidae; genus Sebastes; species Sebastes fasciatus. The sequence continues at coordinate 15,361,177 of NC_133800.1, read as the reverse complement.
TTCCTCCCACAGTCCAAAGACATGCAGGTTAATTGATGACTCTAAATGTCCCGTAGGTGTGAATGTGAGCATGAATGGTTGTCTGTCTCTATGTGTCAGCCCTGTGATAGTGTGGCGACCTGTCCAGGGTGTACCCTGCCTTCGCCCAATGTCAGATCGGCTCCAGCCCCCCCACGACCCTGAATAGGATAAGCGGTTACAGATGATGGATGAATGGATGGAAAACAAAACATTAATTAAAAAAATTATAATGTAACAAAATAATAATTAATAAATGAAATAAAAATTAAATTATCACTAATAATGATAATAAATACCCCCCAACCCCCACAAATAAATACATAAATAAATAAACTAAATTAAATTAACAATGCAGAGTGAGACGTTTGACATAAAGTGAGTCATGCCCCTTGCAAAGCACAACATGTCGTTTGCCTGTGATGAATGTGAATTAATGAGACATCTCTATCTTTCTTTTCCTGAGTGATTCTTCAGTGTTGACGTAAAATAGTGAGTCATATAGAAAACCACTCTAATGGGAAAAAACCTGATGTTTGAGTTAACATGTTGAACACTCTCAGTAACTGTTGTTGTGCTGTTGATGTGAGACATCTTCATACTTCACACTCTTCATCTTCATCTACTGTTTGGCCAGTTATGGATGTCAATAAGAAAAGTACAAAACCAAACAGTAAACACAACCTAAATAAAAAGATAATTTTCAATTGTTATAGTAAAATACTTTAAGTGTTTAAGGTTTAGGTTAGGTTTAAGGCTTTCCTTTTGAGATCTGAAGTGAGCTGCTTCTGTGTGGATTCTCATCTTGATGACCGCTGATTGGAGGGATCAGACCTCCGTATGGTCACTGCAGCCTATTACAGCATTATCAGAACTAGTTTTATCAAGTGGATACTTCTTTAATAGGAATACCCTGACAGTCTGTGAAAGCAGAGATGAGTGAGGTGAATGAAACCTCACAGATATATAGACTCAAACACAATTTAGTAAAACAAGGACACCTGCTTCAGGTTTATTATTGTGGCTGCCAAAGATAAGAGGGCAGTATGAATATGAGGAGGCATATGAGAGAAGGTCATCTCAGTGAAGTTCAGTGAAGTAGGTAGTTGGTTGGTGAGAGCTCTTAGGCAGTCTATGAGCATGTTATTATGAGTAAAGGCTACACATATTTCTAATTAGTTAGAGCTGTATTCAGTGAGAACTCAAGCAATGTGAAAGATACACAAGTTATTGGGCCAGAAGAGGTGTGGAAGGGGAAACCTCAGAGCCTCCCTTGATGTCCCTATAAATTAAGTCACAAAAAATCAAATAGATAGTAGCATAGTAGTCATCCTCAAGGAGGAAGGATGTGTGAATTATGGTGAACTGTGCAAGGCCCGTATTACAGTAGAACTACAGCCTACAGTCCTTTCCTACAGAAAATACTAAAGGAAAGAAATAGAGCAAATGTAGAGTTCCCCCTGTTACTTTCATCCTCCTGCAAATTGCTCTTAATTTTTCTCATCAAAATAAAATTATACTGGTAAGTTTGATCCAGTCCAGTCAAGTATTGAACTTGTTGGGGACATAGTTTGTGCCTGTGTGCATGCATGTGTGTGTGCGTGTGTGCATGCATGCGCGTGATGGAAGGAAATATGGTAATGTTGAGAAAGACAGAGCAGATGAGCAAACAGAACAGAAGTAACAATCACTGAGCTTTGTATATGTGAGACGACTGAATGCATCGTGTTTGAAGCATTGAATATTTGATGTAAAGTTTAGCAGCCTATTTTATCTGTATTTTGGGATTTATCCTATAATTATTATTACAGTCATTAATGTGTGTTTTATTTTTTATTTATTTAATTTTAATTATTTTTTTATCTTATTTTCTTTTCTTTTTTTTAAATCCTTTTTGCATCGGCAATGGGTGAGGGTTGGGTGGGAGGGGGCTTTTTGGTAGGGGTATACCAAAATATGGAGGGACCATCATTTACATTTGTGCTTTATTTGTTTGTTCCTGTATACCTGATGTTACCCCCAATAAAGTATTACGGGTGAAAAATAAAGTCAAAGGTCAAAGTCACTGTGATCTCACAAATTACCTTTTTGGCCATAACTCAATAATTTATATGCTATTATGACAAATGATTCACACAAATGTCTAACAGGATAAAATGATGAAGTGATGACATTTTGGACAAACATGGATGTAAACTGCAACTTGACTGGTTGGTAGAGGCATTCTACCAACAGAGGTGGTAATTTTAGTTTCAATGAGTGCCTAAATGACGATAAAAAATTTCAAATAAATTAAGAAAATTAAAAATACCCAAATTCCTTTTTTTTTTATCCCCAACAAGTCCGGATTTTGCTTGTGCTTTTTCATAATTCCCATTTTAATCCCAGGTGTATCATATTTTTTGTAATTTTCAACTGCAGATGTTTAACCTGTCCAGCTCACAGTTAGGAAATGCTACTGCTACTCCTGGAAAGTCATAATTAAGAGTGAAAAAGTGGGAAATTATTTGAAATCATTCTATGCACAACTATAGGTGCTGTGTATGAGCCATTTTCCTCAGTATGAAACATATTCAGACTCTGTTTTGACAAAATTAAAGGAACAATTTGCATTCATTGCAGTCCAATACAAAAGCACCACAAACTACAATCTAAAACTTAGTATGGAGTTGTTTTAACAGCTCTGTTGTACAGTCAAAATTAAGTTTAAAAAAAAAAAAAGCATTACTGGTTGCAAGTCGGGTAATCCTGTTACTTTGTCCACCCTTGTAACATTCCCATTTTTTGACCAGACATACTGTATATTATGTTGCATATTCAAATATTGATTTGTATATAATGCAGACACTGGTGTGCAATGTGAAATTATTCATTTTGACAAAAGGAGGAAACAGTTACAGAGCTTATGGATAATAATTATTCATTTTGTTCTGGTGACACTTTTCTTATTGTTGTTCTGGAAGTTTGAGGTTAGAGAGTTTGGGAAGAATACAAGACTGAAAGCTTAATATGCAGTTTGCCACTGTGATGAATAATGATGGTATAGTTGTACCTTAGCTGTCTCTTGAAGGCAACAGGCAGACACACTGCAGCTTTGATCCATTAATGCTCCTGCTTGCTCGCTCTTTTATGGGGAAACGGAAAGATCTGTCGTATTTTGCCTCTAAATAATTCCCCATTACACAAGTTAAGGCTTACAGCGTCTGCACCGCAGTCCTAAACTGGTTTAATTTTCCATTGAAAACAATAGGCCTCGCTAATTGATTTTAATGGCTCTCTCCGCGACGATGAGCCCCTTATGACTTGGAGAGAGGTCTTTAAGATTATTATTATTAGTATAATTGCCATTACCCCCACACTTTCCCTTTGCGAATGGGAGACAGAGAAAGAATATCTCTGCCCTTAAGCTGAACAAATAATTATTAGAGACAGGAAACAAACAGACGACCGTCACTCACACGCACGCACATACACGCACACACACATATAAACGCTCCACCTTAGAGTAGACCCCCTCCTGGCGACCCTCATTCCCTCCGCCGCCCTCTTCGTGCAGCGTGCCGCTTGTAATTTATGCAAAATTAATTGATACATCTTTTATAATTGATGTGCTGTAAACTTAATGAGTAATTTATGTAATTAGTCAATTAAGGATAATTCCAGCATATGTTCCGTATGCCCAGAAGGTGTGCTTTACAACTAGTTATTTGTCCAGGAGTTGGGCGCAGGCGAAGACTGCCGTAGACTACCTAATTAATTTTGTTATGCAGATCAGCCACGGTGTCTATTTAACGGCCCCCTTTGTGAAAACAGATTTAATATTGATCTTTCCCGGGCGTTTAAAGAGGATGCTTTTACCCGCGTTGGCCTCTGAGGGCCTCAGAGTTTCAAAACTCATTTTTCAGGCGCCAGGAAAACAATTATATGCAAAGAAAACAAAAAAAACTCAAGCACAACAACGACTTTCTTTATTTAGCGATGAATATATAAATGTTCACTCTTTGTCAGGCGAAGTGGCACTAAAAAGTGATTTTCGTTGCAATTACATGATGTCTTTTAAAATATGCTCTCCGTCGACACAGTTGACCTTTTGAGTGGGCTTGAAGGACCGAGACATAACGGGAGAGATACACCGGCTAATTAATTGACACAGTTTTGAATATTCATACCTAATACAGCGAGCTTGCCCTTAATTACATTGTTGGACTTCTCTCCTAGGAGGCTAAATCACGAAAGGCTTAATTATTGTAATGTATTCGGGGCCCCACCGGGGCACCGGGGAAGACAGGAGCCGTCAAGGACCCAGTCATGACACCTGGCTAAAAGATCCACGGGAAGGGGAGCAGCTTCTGTTGTTCTCCGCTGAACACAAATCAGAGCAGGGGATGAGGTTTGTTTACATCCTTGTAGGATTCACCGGAGAGTGTTTGAACAGACAGACAGCCGCCGGACTCCCCTTTCAGCAATTAATCAACAACAGACCCCCCATCACCCCCCTTCTCTGTCTGTCTGTGTTTGTGTGCGTGCACGCTCGTGTAGGCCTATTGAGAGCAGAGGAGTAGCGCGCTGATGATTGTGCGCAAAGGAAGACATGATTTATTGTTTGCAAAGTCTGAAAGTGCAATCGAGCAAATTTAACAAAGAGGTTGTATTTATATATTCCGTTCTTTACTATTTATTTCCTCGAGTGAAATGCGCTAGGTATGGCAATACAAATCCCACATTCTTTGTCATAGTTATGTCAATCATGTTATCTCACCACAAGACATCTTGATTTTATAAATGGACAATTTGTGCTTTCTGAAAAGTTTACGACACAGCAATCTTTAGCCTATGTGAAAGCGATGGAGCCCTTCCAATACCATAACATTACAGTATCCCATACAAACTGATTTGACTACTTTCTTTTTTTAACCAGAGAGGTCAAAGGTCAGGGTCAGCTAGTGACTTGCTGAAAGACATTGAGAAGAGTGTTCCCTTTAATTAAACACAGTTCAGTGGTTAAAATCAGTCACTCCGGTCAGGCCTACTTTACTGCAAGACTCTTTCTTTGATTGGCAAACAGAAGATAAGAAGCAATGCCTTAATGTCTTAAACACCCCACCCACCCCTCATTTTTATTCATATCTTTACCCCCATCTCTCTCTCTCTCTCTCTCTCTCTCTCTCTCTCTCTCTCTCTCTCTCTCTCACATACACACACATACACATACACACACACACATACAGCCCTCTCTCTCCTGACGTGTCCCCTAAGTGTCTGGATAACAGATAATAGAGACAGCGACCTGCGGGGGTCTTACAAAAACGGCGCTCGGCGCGTGGGAGCACATCGCACAAGAAGAGGAGCAACACGCGCCACACCACACAGACAGCGGAGCAAACTGGCCCATCGCATCCTTCAACCAGAGAGGACCTCTTTTAACTTTTACGCACAGAGATTGACTTTTACGCACAACGCGAAGAGCATAATTTGACAGAGAAAAGAAACTTTTTTTGGTGATGCAGGAGCCTCTCACGGATCTTACCTGACAGCAGCAGGCCTTCAGGCTATAATACACTATTTATACTCTATACGAACATTTTACCAGCTTCTATAATCTGATGGCTTAGAACTTTTGGAACAGATGCGTCAGATGGAGACTGATATGAAAACTGCTCCTTAAATTATAGCATTTAAAAATATAACTTTTAAAAGGCTGTTTTTTATTTAACAATTCAAACTTAAAAAAAAAAAAAGTCATGCCTCGTCCTGGGAAGAACTCCTACAGCGACCAGAAGCCTCCATACTCCTACATCTCACTCACAGCGATGGCTATCCAGAACTCCTCCGAGAAGATGCTGCCTCTGAGTGACATCTATAAGTTCATCATGGACCGGTTTCCGTACTACCGGGAGAACACCCAGCGATGGCAGAACTCCCTGCGACACAACCTCTCCTTCAACGACTGCTTCATCAAGATCCCCCGGCGGCCGGATCAGCCGGGTAAAGGCAGCTTCTGGGCTCTGCACCCGGACTGTGGAGACATGTTTGAGAACGGCAGCTTCCTGAGGAGACGGAAGCGCTTCAAGGTGATGCGCGCTGCAGAGCATGTGGCCTGCAAGAGCTCACAGATGATGCACTACTTTCACCATCACCATCAGCACCACAGCAAGCTGGCTGCAGCATCCGGCCACCACGACCTCTCACCCGGCGTGGCCAGCAGCGTGGGTCGGCTGCCTCCCTTCCAGGGTTATGGGGGCATCACTTGCGCGCAGCAGTCCGGAGGGTTTAAACACCCGTTTGCAATCGAGAACATCATAGGACGGGACTATAAAGGTGTGATGGCCAGCGGGCTGCCACTCACCTCGGTCATGCACCACCTGGGTTACCCGGTCAACTCCATGTGGCCGCATGTTGGGATGCTGTCTGAGTCCATGGGAGGCGTGCATGTACCTGCAGCATCCGAGTACGCGCCCTTCAGCGTGTCTGCAAAGGGCCTTTACCACAGTGCCAACTTGCAAACCATGCCTGCAGTTCCAGTGCCAATAAAACCCACCCCATCCCTGGGTGCAGTGCCCAGCCTGACGGGGCTGCAGTCCGGCTCCCAGCTCTGCTCCTCCTCGGTGTCTGTGATGGAGAAGAGTGATCTGCTGCTGGAGGGGAAAGGAAACCCTCTCCATCCGGCTCTCCTGCTGTCCTAACCGGGTAAATTGCAGGTCATTTCTGGAAAAAGTGCATGGGCTAATGCAAAGAAAGGACATTTGTTGTTGTTGAATAAAGACAGAAAAAGATGAAGACAGAAAAAGGCCTATATCAGCAGCATCATAGTTTAAGTTAAAGTGCAGCAGAGGAGAGTTGTAAAAAAAACTAAGGTTAACATTGTGCTGTGTAATGAATTTTTTCATTAGACCCATGTTGATTGAAATCATAATTTATTTGCACAATTTTGTGAGGGCATTTACCACATACTGTAATGTGGCACTGATAAATACAATCAGACAAGTAGACACGCTGAACCCAAAGAAAGCTTTCATTTAGGAGACAAACTGTCTAAAATTATTTCCAAATGCAAACCAACAACTCTGTTTATATTTTTTTGCTCTTATCCTATTTGTTCTATTTTAATCTATGGCAGGCCTATACCGGCTATAAAGACAAATAGGCCTTCATGTTTTTAAATTAGGCCTGTTGCACTTTTTTGTGTGTTACTTACTAGTGAATTGAAAATGTTATGCTTGTATTATAACGCTATTTATCTGAGAATATTCATAAAGAACTTAAAACCGAATCTGCTCTGGTGTTGTAGTTATTTAAATATCACTGTTTGCACACCACAATTGAATGAAAAAATGACATAAATCCCATTAAACTCCGGCATTATTTTATATTAAATTACTGTGAGATTTAATTAATGTGATGCAAAAAATCACACCATTTCAAGTGCATTCATTTATGATTAAATGTTGCTTATTTTAGCGTGTGTAATAATTGCTTCTCTACCCAAAATTATTAAATATTGTAATAAGTACAGCTCATATCATCGTTTACAACAAATATATAACAGCACAGGTTACTGCCACCAGTTGCTCTCTGAAATGCATACATTTATTTCCCTTATTTTATACCAGCAGTGTTTCAGATGCAACAGATCCCAATTTAATTAAAACACCCATTTGTTTTTATTCAAACTATATTTTGGCTGTAACGGTGTAGGGAACATACCGTAATAATGGTAAGAGTGAAACCTGTGATCATTCAGTAATTTGGCCATTTTTACTGAATCAAGACATAATGATGTGAAAGTCACTTGAGCTTTTTTGACTCTGGACTGACCCAGACAAAGCAAGAACACCTAACTGTGATTGATCACAGGGGAAGTGTATATTGAATATCAAAGAATTTAGCAGGTGGATGGTGTAAATGTTCATCATTTCAACATAACATGAGTGAGTCCCCCAAATTCAAGAGATACATCTGAAAAAAAAAAAATTCTAAAATGACTGTGAAAAACAATTTTGCCTGAACTTTGCTCATTAGATTGAAGTCAAGCTATCATCTTCCATAATTTATCATTACGTGTACACATTCAGGACAGTCATCACATCTGGAATGGGGCATTATGTACTGATGCATGAGGTGTGTATGATCTCCATAAGATGGATATGAGCAGCCGACACTCTGCAGCTTCACAACTTCAAAAGCAGGCAGGGGCGATCGGATCAAGTTTTGCTCTTTTGTTTGCTCTGTTTAAACGCAGCTTTGAAGCTTCTCCTCTCCAGCAGCACAAAGCGCCAGGTTCAGCCCACTGAAAATGACTTATATTCAACCTCCTGTCCCCTGTTTAGCATCCCAAAGGCTCCCAAAGCCGACACTATTGTCACACCAGCGTCTGAACAAATAATTGAGATGCACCAGCGGAGGAGAGGCGTGGGAGGGAAGAATTAAAACCTATTTTGGCATCATTGCTAACGAGCAGAATACATATAATAGTGATTACCCAAATCTTCTTCTCCCTCATCATCTTCTTATTTTAACCTGCTTTCTATATCTTCCTCATTTTCTCTCTAGTTTTTCCTCTATTGCACCTAGATCTCCAAAGGTTATCTCCTCTCATCTATCACTTTCTCTTATCTACGTACACACATTTTCGCCCACACTTTCACCGCAGGGTGTCTGTGATCCCTAGTTAAAGGGAACTGAAATTTCAGTGTCTATGTGAAAAGTGTGTGCCTCTGCCTGTAGGTGTGTGTGTGCGTGTGTTGCTTTAATTCCCTGATCAGCAGGCCTCAATGTCTTTAATAGCCCTCACTGCATTAGTGTATAATTAAATGCCACTAATTAAGACACAATAAGAGGAGTAATAATGCAGCCATTATTACCCTCCATGATCCTCTGTCCTCACAACGCCGTAGTTAGATGCCTCTGGAATCATAATATCACATGAGGTCTCCTAATGTGCACATGTGTTTATGCACAGGCTAATAGGAGGTATATGTGCAGTTTATTTTTTATAAGGGGAGACATTGTGCTGGTTGTGTCAAAGCATTTAACAGCATATGTTGAATGATTTTCAGTCTCCGGAGCAAGTTTTAAAATAGGGATATAAGTCTTAGATGCTCTTATTTTGTAGGCATGTTGGTATGCAGGCTCCCATTACCGTGTTGGATCTCATCCTGCATCTGGTTGTGTGTTTAATTTTGCTCTATGTTGATAAGAAACGTAATCTAGTGTAGCAATGTGTTTCCACAAAATAGTTGGATTGAATGTAATTCTTTGGAGAAACAGATGCACTTGGAAGTTACTTGTACCATCTCTGAGACATGCACATTCTGAACAACTAAAAATATCCAACTCAAAAGTAGTCATCAGATTAAAGCTGCAACTACTAATTGTTTTCATTGTCGATTAATATATATAAAAAAAATCTCGATTAATTGATTAGTTGTTTGGTCTATAAAATGTTGAAAAATGTCGATCAGTGTTTCCCAAAGCCCAAGATGACGTCCTCAAATGTCTTGTTTTGTCCACAACTCAAAGATATTCAGTTTACTGTCATAGAGGAGTAAAGAAACCAGAACATATTCACATTTAAGAAGCTGAAATCAGAGAATTTAGACTTTTTGTTTCTTAAAAAATTCATCAATTATCAAAATAGTTGGTGACAAATTTAATAGTTGGTTACTAGTATAATAAAATAAAAATATAATAAAAAATCACATTTCTTTCTTTACTCAGAAGAAAAAAGCCAGCTCCGTAAAGCTTCTCTTCACTTTGATATGAAAAGCGATCAGTAACTTGGTCGGGCCAGACTTCAGTTTTTTGCAGATATGAATTTGAATCAGAAGCTGAATGTCATCAAACTGATGTATAACGTCTTAAATGATTACAGTAAATAAAGGAAAAAATGCCAAACACAGGGCGATGTTTCAGTGTCTCACTCCAAAATTAAAACCACAGAAGCTGTAGAAGCAATTACACTGTCTGTACTGTACGTACTCAACTGATTTCTTCTTAAAATAATGACGAGGTTTTAAATAAATAACATGGACTAATTAAAAAATATAACAAAATAGAATCCAGTTTTCTATCAGATGATTTGTTGGTGACTCTTCTCTAACCAGTGGCTCTCAACCTTTTTGAGTTGCGACTCACAGTTTTGTTTAGTTTTAATAGATAGTACCTAGGCGTTTTCCAATGTGCTCCAGGCACTGTGGATTTTTGACATGTTTCGTGACTTTTTCTCCCGCCAGAAATCCCCCATCAGAAACTCATGTGCATGCACACTTTGGCTCTCACAAACACACTCAATAAAATCTATTCTGAGGCAAATAATATCACTGAGGCAGGCGATGTGTTAAAACGAATGTTAAAACCATTTCCCAGTCTAAAATATGTTATTTTAATTTTTTTCTCCAAAACCATCTGGCGACTTCCTGAAATGATATTGTGACTCCCTTGGGGGTCCCGACCCCCAGTTTGAGAATCACTGCTCTAAATATATCAAAACATGTAACAATTGAAGACACAACACAGCAGTTTATATGAGAATAATGTAACACAATGCAGCCAAAGACTCAGTCAGAAGCAAAGGCAATTTAAAATTTGTTTCAAAACTACTTATGTTGGTTACTTACGTAATACTCTCCAAGCATGCAATATACAAAAACAAATAGATAATAGTGAAGACACTGATGACAAGGACAAAGTTAATTAACTTAGTAGTCTGTGCACCAGCCTGTAAAATGAGTTTATGTTTGTGAGTTGGTTTTGGTTTTTCTAACAAGCTGACCCCTACTCATGCATCCATTGCAACAACCCTATAGGTTTAGGAAGGCTCACAGTGATATGATATTTCATTTGAACAATACAAATATAATATTACACCATATGAAAAACAGTTAGCTCTGATAAAATTGTACGGGACATTAATATGGAAAAAACTGTTAATCATGTGAAATATGAGCTTAAAATGAATAATAGGAGTCGTATGAATGAATAAAACATTTAGGTCAGAGGTGTTTCACTGTCAGCCCTCAGAAACGAAACGTTACAGTCTTGAATAGGCGATGATACATTAGTGGTAATTACCCACACTTCATAGGGGCCAAGGTGGCAAATTCTACATGCGTTTTTCTTAATGACCAGCAAGAGCAGGCCATCATAATGAGCAGCTTAATTCATCGATCTGATCTCCCGTTCGCATAACTCAAGCGCACTGGCTGCACATACACATTCACGCACACGAACATGAACAACCTTAAATATTATTCTTTGTTTCAGTCTTTTATTCAATGTATCGGACACATCCGATAACAGAAATTTGGTGTAATTTCTTTAAATCTATAATTGCCGTATGAGGATTCCTTGTTCAGTGGAGCCATTTCAACAATAAACGGAGGCATAAATCTACATTACAGCAACTATTAACTTTGTTAAACAATTTGTACCAGAGAACAGAAATCTGTCTATCAAATGACCTTCATAAAGCCCTCATTATTAAAAGTTAAAATGCATCAAGTTGTTTCATTATTTGCAGAATCAGAATACAGCGAAGAGAGAACATTAGAAAAACTCTCACTACTGGAAATTTGCTCAGGCTTCCTCGCTTTTCTTACCATGAAAAAATCTAAATAAATGGGGGATGGAAATATGCAGAGAGAGAAAGTAAAGAGTGTGACAAAGACAAAGATATAGAAATGAGGTAAGAAGAGAAAGAAAGGAAGGATAAAAGGACAAAGTGTGAGAGAGAGATGTACAGCCGTACAAGGTCATTAGGTCTTCATACCCTCTGACAGAAGTAATGAAACTGTAATATTCTTAAGAGGTTTCTTTTTGTCACAGATTACAGGATGACTGCTGACCTCCTAATGTAGTCTGACGAGATTTGTACACGAGGACCTTGAGACAGACAGACAGACAGACAGACAGACAGACAGACAGACAGACAGAAACAATTTACCGAATTATGTAATTTGAATTGAATTGAATTGAAAGAGACAGTGACAATAAATACAACATGGCACAGTGTTTAAATTCCTCTAAGTCCAGCGATACTCATTGTTATGGACTGGCTGTCTAGTTATGTTTTAAACAGTAAATTGTAATGACACAAGCTCCGAACACACGTGTGTTCTTTACTTTTACTTTTCTTTTTTAATGTAGGAACCCAAATTCCATTATACATAAGAATACATTGTAGTGCTTTAAGTAAAATATACGATACGATACGATACAATACACTTTATTGTCCCCTTGGGGAAATTTGTTTTGGACTCTGTGCTGCACACCATCAGCTGCCTCCACAGCAGCATCAATAAACAGAAACATTAAAAACAAACAACAATCCACATGTAAACAGAGAAACACATAACAATGTAAACCACAAACGACATATATTGCACATTACCCATATTGCACATATGTGAATATACACACTATATTCTTAATAAAGATAGATCCAAATAAAATATGAACTGAAGAAATCCCATTTTGGGATGCAAGAACTAAAATGAAGACAGGATTTAAGCCTGTTTGTTTCCTGAGGAAAATATAATATGGTTTCAGATTTGATCAGTGTTATTGCGTGTTGTATACACATATTTATTTATATATTTTTTTAAATCTGTTGGCTATATGAATAAAAAATAATTATAGTAATCTATATATCTCATATTTAAGTTTACATGTAAAATAATCCACAATATTTCACCTTCTTTCACCTGCTGCTGCAATGATCTCATTTATGGAGGCTGAAGTGTGCAATTATTAATTATAGACTTGTTTCACTGGTTATATGTAATCAATTGGTTAATACATGGAACTACACAATAAAACATAATGGAGAGATTGTGATAATTAAGAGATTAATTAAATCTACATTTAAATTATGCATTTTCGAAAACCATTAGCAAAAGAGTTACACAAGGACAATTAAATGTGCTAATTAATAATCCTATTATTCTGTCTTTAAATTATCTCTAGGTTATTAAAATTTCAAATGGTTTTGTATTTTGAAATTTTACTCTTTGTTAATCAATTTGCTAAAGTGTCTGCAAATAATATTCACAAACAATTTGTCCTTTGCATCAAAGTATACTACATCCACATTTTAATGAAGACACCTACAGTGTAAGAGCCATATCTTAAGAAACATGGAAGAATATACTTTGAAGAATGTCAAAATATTATTTTTCACTTTAAGGAATTGCATATTTGTTTTCTAATTAATTTGTATGGGTAACGCTCCCATTGGCGTATAAAGGACGTCATAGTTGCAACTCTATCAGTCAAGAACAGACAGATGTCTACAGAGCAAACTAGTTTTTGACCTGAATTAAATATGTGTTTTGTACTGTTATTCACTTCAGTTAAAGCTGAAGTAGGCGAGATTGGAGCAAATATGATTTGAAAAAGTTATTTTTATAAAACGGTCGCTATTTCGTGACAGTAGTACATGAAACAGGTAACCTAAAAAAAATCATGTTCCTCTGTGTCCTCCGGGGCTCCTAACGACATCTGCAAGATGTCACAGGCCGGAGGAAAACAAGCAGTAAGAGCTGATCTGAGGTCTGCTGTCAATCTGCTGTCAAAATCTCCCGTCACGGGATAGATTTTTTAAAGCCTGAAAACAGAGCCATGAGGAGGTGCAGAAGTCTAGTTTTCTCTCAGAACACTTGAATTACAATATGCTGAAAGGTTATTATGGGATTTTTGTCCAATGATGCCAAAAACATTCTGCCTACTGTCGTATAATATTTCCTTATTTACTCCATTAATCCATTAATAATAGTTTTGGGGATTTCTATTTCATGTGCATATGGCATTCATTAGATACCAATCTTTTGAAAATATTTTTTTTAACCTTAATTTATCCAGGGTTAATGTATCCAAGTTTTGCTGAGAGTTTTTTCAGGAGCCCTCTGATCACACTCACACAGTTACACACATTCACACCTAGACGCTGCCCAGTTCTGATCTGCTGGCCACTGAGCAGCTCTACTGGACCAGTAGGGGGTTAAGTGCTTTGCTCAAGGGCACCTCGTGGCAGTAATGAGGGAGGGGCAATGTCTGCTTTTTCCCGCTTCTCATGATATTCATCATATCCTACATTCACCCTGTTACTTCTCACCACAAACACCACATGTGCTTTAAAGTACAACTGGAGTTTTTTTGCTTACTGTAGTGGTACCTGGTACAGTTGTGGTACATGTGATAACTTATTTTAACAGTATGTGATAACTTATTTTAACAGTATGTGATTCAGGGCACGCAGGCAGCCGGCATACGGCTACATCTGCTCTTATCTTGGTAATGGTCGCCTTGCCATATTCACTGCCGTGGTCTTTAGTAGCGGGACAAGGGTTCATCTGGCACGTGTCGACGGGAGTCAGCATGAGCCAATGAAAAGGCCATCTGAGGGGGATTAGCATATTGGCATCAGGCCTGATACAGAGAGAAGTTGTCAGGGGGAGAGAGTCCTAACGACAGGTCACTCTGGACCACCGCACATTACTATAACTCTTCCTCTCTGTCCTTTCTTCATAATGTACCCCATTCTCTTTCTCCTATTACACTTTTTTCCTTCGTCCCGCTCACTCTCTATGACTGATGTAAGGTCTTCTGACGCAGCTCATATCATCTCCAATCTGCCACCTATCTTTATTGGCCCAAATTATTACACCTTATTAGCCATTATTACATTTTATTATCGACTCAAAACAGGTCAATGGTTCAGCCATTCTGGCCTCCTTCCCACTCTTTCTCCTTTCCAACTTCCCCACTTTTAGACTGGATGTTGTCTGGCCAAAAAACTTCAGCAATGTTATAAGAGGTTAAGTGCTTTGCCCATATAGGCTCTTTTGACTCCTCAATAATAGAGATTAAAGTGAAATGGAAATTAACAAAGTGTGTCATCAGCTCTTCCCCTGCTCAGAGTTTGTACTTGGAATAAATCTCATCTCACAATGTCATGGTAAAACATAATAATTGGCAGTGTTACAGAGAAAACTTTATAACAAAGGTTTGGCTTATTAAAACTGCCTTGGATCTAGGCAGTTAGACCTGTTTGGTTATACATGAAGGTACAGAGTGAAAATGAGTCTCTTAGAGCCCCTATCAAACTGCTCAAATCAGACTAATAAAATCATTGATTGTTCTGACACATTTCTTTAAGCTTATGTGTAATCTAGGGATTTAAAACTGACTTTTTATTGTACCTAATTGATTTGAACCTTTTCTATTTATGCGCTTAAACATTTGAAATAATCTAAAACTGTTTAAATACTTTAAATTATATATATATGTGTGTGTATGTATATATGTGTATATGTATATACTGTAAATGTATATATATGTATATGTGTGTGTGTGTGTGTGTGTGTGTGTGTGTGTGTGTGTATATATATATATATATATATATATGTTTGCTGGTCTCAAATTATATCTACTGTAATGAAAACATTTTTTTGTTACGCTTTATATTGTTCAGTGTCCTCTTGTCCCTCCTCTGTATTGCAGTGGTTAAAAAACATTGTCTTTGAGGAAGCTCATAAAAGAAATATTTTTTTTGCGTGTTTCAGTTTTGTTATCTGTGCTGCTTATTCTTGTCTGCTTTAGCTACTAACTCACAAGAGTTTATTCCACATAATCTCACTCTGTACGGGCTCAAGAGGGCTTTCATCATACTCATATCTAAACATGTAGTTAGAAACTCTTAATTGTACAAATTGTTACCTTTCTTTACTGTATACCATATCTCTGAGAGACATCACACTAAATAATGTATGCTAATTTTACATGATGCATGATTATTTCATTGTGCCTTCATTATTGCAGTTATATGGTTTCACAAAATGGGTGTACGGTTTTGTCCATCAACTTGCAAAAAGGATTAGAAGTAGGAGTTTCAAACGGCAAACTGACGATTTATCAGGATACACAGCACGCATGAAACTGATTTATCATTTCGAAATTGGAGCTAGAGATGCTTGAAACAAAGACTAACCACGTAGAATCAAAAAAGACTTGCTTGACTGATCTTTGATCATCCGGTCCCATTCACTACACTGAACTGAATCACCACTAACACGCAGATGAGCAGGTTTGAAAGAGTCAACTTCCATGAAAACAGAGTCAAAGTTTCCATTGTACCTTCTTTGTGATGAAGAAGGCTAAAAGGTCACTTTTAGCTCTGGGCAGGCGGATAGCAGGATGAAGTTACAGCCTGTAATACATCAATTATAATGTACATAAATGCAGAGGTGAAGTGTCTGGCTGTTTTGCATTGGGTCCTTATTGGTTTAACTCTCAGATAACCAGAAGCTGCTGATTAGACTTGTATATGTGCATGGCCTTTAAACTTGTTTTGGACAAGGCACTGAGAAGTGCTGCTTTGTTGCGTATATGTTAGTAGCATAAAAGAGAGAAATTGAGAAAAGAGAGTGTAGCTCTATAGTGAGAGGGTGTTAAATTACAGAGCACTTCACACAGATAGACTCCACTTCAGCTGATATTTGACAAGTACATTATTGTTTTTCAAACGCTGGGTATGGAATTACACATGGTTCAATAAAAAATAGAAACGTCTTCTAAAGGTTGTGAGTGTGAGTCCTACAAAAGTCTTCACAATGAACCCTAAAGTAAAATAAAAATGAAATAAAAAGGATATATTGAATAAGACCTTTAAAGCATTTTGGTTGATTAGTTTAACATCTTGTTCTACCCAATGAATTAACAAAATGAAGTCCACTTAATAAAAAAAATAATGAGTTATTATTTGAAAAATGTAGAGCTCCAGAACAAAAAGGTTTTAACACTAATGCACTCGACAGCAGTAGAACATTTGGCAACAATACCCTGTTCTCTCGTTAGCGTTAATTACAGTAGTGACAGCGGTTAAAGGCAAAGGTCCTCCTCTGACTCCCAATCATTTATCTCTCCATTACGGAGAGCACTCCACGTTTTTATTGGTGTAATAAAGTCCATCTTCACTATCACAAAAAGCCTCTTGACCCCTGGGCGCTCTGGAGGCCCCTGACTCCTCCCCAACGTATTCATCATCTTCATATTCATTCTCTGTCTCACACACACACACACACACACACACACACACACACACACACACACACACACATATGCAAGCAGACGGGCAGTGATGTTGTTTCTCACTTGTTTACTGATTAATTAGAACAATAAGACCGGATCATTTTAATGAAGCAAGGGACAGGTGTATCGAGTGTGGGTGTGTTTTTGTATGTGAAGACTTTAAACCCTTGGGATTTCCATTTCATTTGTAATCAATTTTATGGATGTTATATTTTTAATAATGTATACAAAATATTAACTATATGACACTGATGTCTTAACCAGAGACAAACAGAAGTTTGAGGTTGCCTGACAGTAAATCTAATCCATGTACGCCCTCTTGTGGTTGAAAAGCTCACATTGTTCAAAGGGCCTTCCAGAGTACAAGAGTACATGGTGCCAGTGTTTGATAATATGAAATATATGCAGTTTTCATACGTTCTTTAATAGAAAATGACACTGTCTTATTGATTAGTTGAACATTTTCGAAAGAGGCATGAAGAGTCCAAAAACAGAATAATCTAGACTAGACGTGATACTAATTATTACAAACACATTATCATAATGCAATTCCATTCATGTGGACATAAAACAAGGATAATAAATTGATATCTTGACAGAGAGGCTGAGGAAACAAGACAAATATTGTATTTAATTCATTGCTTTATTTAAGACAGGAAGAGTGTACAATAAATGTATTGCACCAAATATAGCACACTAGTTTCCATCTGTTGTCCCTGGGCATGTGTAAATTGTACATATAACAATGTGAAAATGTTAATTCCACATAAATAAATACACCTATAGGACAGATATCAAACCATAATGAAAATATAACAATATAAAAATGACAAATCCACATTAATAAATACACAGGGTTCCTACACATTTTCCAAATCAAAATGTCATACTTTACCAAACCTCTCTATAGTTTCAGACCATATTTGACATCTGAGTACAAATAGCTAGAAGTCTATTTTGCAAATAAATGGTTTTAAACTCAAATTATTAACATGTAGGTTACATTCTGACATACATTCATATAGCCTATGCTATTATGTTGCCAAATAATTGCCAGAAGATTGTAGCTAGGTATAGCTCATAGAAATCAATTAACGCCAAAACCAAGTTCAATGCACAGCATTTCATTCAAGCTGCAATGCTAAAACAGTGCAATGTTATTCAGTTTTTGTCATGTACATTTAAATAACTGTATACTTTAAACCTCTTACAGAAAGGATGTTCATCTACAATTCACCAAGGAACTATAAAAGAGAACTAAAGTCCATTGACTTGGTGTCGCACGCTGTACTTCTTGCCTTGCTTCGACACCAACCTCGCTTTGGCCCGCACTGTATCACACAGTGGTAAACATTTTGGTTGCGCTGGCTGCCTGCTCCAAGTAGCATGGAAAACACTGCTTGCATTATCAATTTATTTTTTAGAAAATTCTGAATATACTGTATTTTAGAGAACAGAATATGTGCAATAGTCTGAAATCACAAATATATTTCCATTCTCCCCTTTTCTTTATTCCATACTTATCCAGACAAATAACAAAATAACTAAAATCATGTTTTGAAATGTCTGAAATTGAATGACTGAGGGGGATGAATTCATCCTGCAGATACAGAACACCCTCTATGTTCAGTAATTCATATGCTGAGTTGGCATTCACTGTTACAAGTGTAGTAAAATCAATAAGGGCAGTCAAACTAATATATGCTGGATGTTACGTAACCCTACAATTCTAGCAGAAAGTACAGTGACCACAACCATAAACACCTGGAGGTCACCTCTCCTTCTGCTGAGTGTAGAGGAGCCATACCTGCATGTACAAGCACATCTGCACATCTAATGAAAAAAGACTAAACAGTATTGGTCTCATTAATGTGAAGTTACTGATCTTTTCTTCTTTACTTTTTAAAAATGTTAAGGGTCAATGCGAAATCACAAAATGTTCCCTCGATTACATGAAAATAAGATTTTTTAAAAGAAATGTGTTGTTGCCTATAATAAACATCCGGGCAGGTATGTGTCAGGTTGTTTAAAGGTCAGTGGGTCTTTGAGGTGGTGGGTGCTCTCTGTAGGCCTCCTGTCTTTGAACAAGAGGTCAGCTCTCTCAAAAGCAGATCCTACGTAAATCATCATGACCACAACACACCATGCAGTGTTTTGTCATGTGTTTGAAGCTGAATTTAATGAATAGAGGAGAGGAGAGTACGGGGTCACACATAATCTAATAGTGGTGTGTTGTGAATATTAAAACTCAAGATATCTTAAATATTTGACCTCAGACATCAACATTTATTTGATGTAGTATCAAAGTTATAATTTATATTTAAATTGTATTTTGAATGGGAATGCTGCGTGTTGAAGTGGAATTTAGAGCATCACATGTAATGCTTCGTGACTATGGCTTCCTTTATTTATAGTACAATAGGCACATTTCAAGGCTGATGCTGACATCACATCCTTGTAGCACAACTAAGTGCACACCGATGCACCCGATTGCCACCCACCCAGTCTCCCACAGACACTGAGTGACTCTATACACTGTGTTGTGATGTGTGTGTATGTGTGCATCCTGTTTTCTGACGCAGGCGGCGGGGGCGTCAGACCAGTGACGCAGAGTCTCGTACTCACCTTTAAAATCTGTCATTGGCACATCCGTCACACTCATACGGATCTTTCTTCAGAGGTGGACACATCAAGGCCTCAGCAGGTGAGAAGAAAATATTTACAATTTATCTTTTTCTAGCTCTGAAAAGTGTAACTTCTGTTTCGTGCATTGTTTTTTTGATTCACCTAAATTATATATTTTTTATTCTTTTTGCCAAAGGAAAAAAGTTTGAACTTTACAAAGACTTCACATCGACCGAAAATAACTATGTGGGTCTTTGGGAAGATCATGGAGAGCATGGAGAGCATTCCTCTGGAGCTGAGTCGTTACATTGGGAAGAGTGAGGAGGATATCTTTCTGTCTTCTAAGGCCAGTCTCTCTCTGCACAACAACATCCTCACCCCAGACACAATACCAGAGTTCTGCCTGCCCCCCAGGCTTTGCAAGAGGAGCCCGCTGCTGGAAGCTGAGACGACGGCACCTTTCCTGCTCCGTCAGAACCAGATGCCCAAGAGCAGCACTTCTAAGACGAAGGACATGAAGACGAAGAATGGTGATGTGTCGATGGCTTGGAAGGCTTCACAGAAACCTTTGCCATTCTCTGCAGAGGGGTATGGCCTGGCTGGGATATATGAGAGTCCCAACACTCGAAGGAAAGAATCTCTCTTCCACTCAAAGTGCCCTGATAACATGTTTGATAGAAGCCTTCCTACTGCAGCACCCAGGCTGGCAAAGGTGACTAACCTGCCCAAGAAAAAGTTATCAGGGTTTTCCCCTCTGTTTTCTTCCAAAAGCCTTTCAGAGACAGGAAGCACAGGAAGTGAAACACCTTCAATACCTTCTTCCAGTGACTCCTCTCCCCTCAGTTCTCCTTATACTGCTAAATCCTCCCTCTACTTCCCACCAGGTAGTGGCCGACTTAAAGGAGCAACGTCCTGTCCTTCATTAATTGACAGCAGGGAGAACAGAGGGAGGTGGAAAAGGGCGGTTTTAAATTTAATAAACTCGCCCAGTAGCCCTCCAAGCTTAGAGGGAAGCTCACTCACCTTAGCCCCACCTGTCCTCTTTCCGTTGGACGTTCTGCAGTACCAGGAGAGACTTCCACATGAGCACGTCCTCCATTTGCAGGGCCGTGGTAGAGTCTGCCTCTTCGCCGAGCACAGCACAGTCTCCACCAACACCTTCTCATCCCTGTCCACAGTCAGAGTCCGTGTGGTGTCTGTGGAAGGCCTAAGGGATGACACTGACCGACGGACCCTGAACTGTGCAGTCAATCTGTGTCTGACCCCGGGGATGCTGCAGCAGCAGGAGAGCGCCACCATCAGGAACTGCCGCAGCCCTGTGTTTAATGAAGATTTCTACTTTACAGAGCTCAGTACCGACGATCTGCTGAAACTGCAGCTCAGGTTAAAAGTGGTGAATAAACCTGCAGCTGGAAGACTGAGGAGAGGGACTGTGATTGGAGTGATCACCAAACCACTCTCTCAGTTACTGCCTCTTAAAAAACGGGTAGAGGAATAATTCATTTTGTGTAATTTGGTGGGAAGACAGCACATGATATGTGATAATTACTACAATATCTACAAAAGAAAAAGGTTGAAGAGAGGGACATAATAAATAATATAGTTTATGTAGGCTGTATGAGCATTTTGTAGCTGCTGTAAAATAAATCCCAGATGGTAGGAATATTAAGCAACATGGGAACAGTATTTAAATATGTACAGAATCAGAATCAGAAATACTGGGATGCTACAGTTGCTCTTATATAATACGCATAAAGAAATATGAGGAAAAATAGAAATAAAGGAGTATGTAAAATGTAAATTATGTACATAATGCTACAATATATAACACAATATATGTAGAGTAATATAGATAAATAATAACATTATAAATGAGAAATATAAGAGATATGTACAAATATGTACATCAAACACATACAATATATAAGCACAGTGTAAATAAGTAAATAAAAAAATGCTGAGAAGTGGGATCTATAAAGTGTGTTAATTAAATTTAAAAGCCAAGAATAGTATAAATAAGAATTAAATAATATTTATTGAAATGTCCAGTATAAATGCAGTATTAAAGCATTAGTATGACACAGTTTAATTATTGCACAAAATATTGTACAGTTAAGTCAAGAAGTAGTATGCAATTACAGTACACACAATATACAATTGTAGTTATTAAAAATGTAATTATTATATAGTATTTTTGGTATACCCTCTTAATCACCTTAATGCACATTTGTGACAAGAAAGCTTTGTCAACCACCAACAAAACTTTTTTCTTGTCTTTCTTCTGTAAAGCACATTTTAAGTAAGCCTACTGATTTGAAGAAAGCTATAAAGATAGAGTTTACTTACATAACTCAGCCTACTTACCTATTTACTGTCTAACTTAAGTCACTGATGAGACCAAAGGAAAGAAAAATGTCTTTACATAAAAACATTAAAAAAAATAGCACAATTCATCCTTTTATACTGTTTGTATTTGTGATTGTCTATGTACTGTTCGGTTTCGTTGATGAGTCATAAAAATAAAGGTTTTGAATTTGTGGATATTGTATTTTGCCAATATAATTATTAAAGACAGCAACTATGTAAGAAAAAGCACACATTGCTAGATATATCTACTCACCCTATGCCCTCAGTTGGCTTCTGTTCCCCTCTGCTCTTTAGCAGTCGGTGAATTTTGCCTGAGATCAAAGATGCACCAACAGTGGCCACTTTCAAATCTAGACTCAAGATCAAACTGTTCTCAGACGCTTTTCTTAATTGATCAAATGCTGTACTTTACTGTCTTTTGATCGTTTTTATTATCCTTTAATTTTTTTCTTTTAACTTATACTTTTATATTCTTTTATTCGTTTTTATCTTATGCACTCTGTGCTCTTTTATCTTGCTTTTATATATATGTAAAGCACTTTGAATTGCCTTTGTGTATGAAATGTGCTATATATGTATATAAATAAAAAAATAATAAAACAAAGGAGGACGGTCTGCAGGACGGATAATAATGCACTATACTCACTTTTAACAGTCTCTTCTGCAATATATTTACTTTTTTAATAGTCGTGTATCACAGTTGTTACCCTGCACTATATTCACTTTTAACAGTTTTCTTCATCTCCTTGTATTTTTATATCTGGTATATTTTTTTGTACTTTGCACTACTAACTATTTTACTGCCTTTTTTACAAACATGTTTTGCACCATGGAACTGTGATCCTGGAAACTTGAATTTCCCTCGGGATCAATAAAGTTACTATCTATCTATCTATCTATCTATCTATCTATCTATCTATCTATCTATTTATATATCTATATCTCTATCTATCTGAATGGCTTTAATAACATGTTTTCCGTTGCCTGAGTGTTGAATTAAATCAATAGACATAGGCAAAAGACTTGCCTTGCCCTGTACGTCATGACGTCAAAGCCCCGCCCACCGCGTTGACGTCGTAACGTGACGTTGAGGCGTTGAGTCAGACGAGTCCTCAGAATGTAAACATGGTGACAGGTAGATGAGAGAAACGACAAAATGGTCTTCGAAAGCTTGGTGGTAGACGTCCTCAACCGGTTCTTAGGGGACTACGTTGTCAACCTCGACAGCTCGCAGCTAAAGCTCGGCATCTGGGGAGGTAACTGAACTAGTGTTTGTTGTTTTAGTGGACTAGCTCGCTAGTGAACATGCTATCCAGCCAAGCTAATGCTAACAGACGTTAGCCACCAGCCAGCTGTCAGTGTGAGTTTATATATAGTTCAACGTTTAGCTGTCCAGTGTGAGCAACACAGAGCAGCCAAATACTAGTTTATAGATACATCTGTTAGCATTGTTCCTCATCTGACTGCTACAGTTATGTCAAGGCTGTTTGCTCAGTGCATTTATGTGAGTTTCAGAGAAGCAGTTCAGGGTCACACCCTGTCACAAGGCAGCAGCCACAGAGCTGCTCACATCCTCATCTTGACATCCTCGTGATTTTAAGCAGGACTTGTATAGGAGTCACCATACAGAGACAGTTGACCTTTCTGATTTACCACAGGCCAATGATGGTGAGGGCACTAGTTTAGATTGTGACCTAGAAATTGTATCTGACTTAGCTCTTCAAAGAATTGGCTTACTTTTGCTGAAGCTAGAAAGCATCTATAATGCCTCAAGGTTCAAGAGTTTTATTTGCCTTTCGCACCTATAAGTACATTGTAATTCTGAGCAGTTTACACCGAGCCAGCTTTAAGAAAAGAAAAAAGGTAGAAAAGGCACAAGGTAATTACAGTACAAAATAAGTAGCACAACTCAACACAATAAATAAATAAATTATTAAAATATAAAACACCCTCAGTGTAGTCAATAAATAAACTAAACTACCCTCTGCATAGGAACGATACCCCAGAATACAAATATACAGTATATATGCTCCATGACCATGTTAAAAGAACTTGTAGCTCTCATACAAATATTTAAAAATATATATAATTAATCAGTGAAGTGCATTAATTCCTTAAGTTCATTTCGTCTTCAAGCATCTGTTGCAGTTATTAGAAACATACTTGATTCAACATTAAAGTTAAATAAATGTGTCATGAATAAATGCCATCATAACTGACTTGGCAGAGCAGCTGTGCAACTTCCATCCCATTAGTACAGCACTTGGAACAGGTGGTCCACTTGGTGCGGCTCTCAGGCACCATGCCTGATTTCAGCCATAGAGCATTGAGAGGTTTCAGAGCCGCTGTAAACATGTTGTATCTAGTTAAACAGCTAAACCACAGAGTGAATCCCTTCATTTCACCAAACCTGTCATGAATGGCTTTAACAACATGTTTTTGAGTGTTGAATTAAATCAATAGACAAAGGCTAAAGACCTCCTCTGTAGATTTGACAGTGTTTCTATGAGCCACATAACACAATAGTAATATGTTTGGCCCATCAAAATGTACATAGTAACAATCAGTAAACAAATACTCTTGTCACCATGCCTGATTTCAGCCAGAGAGCATTGAGAGGATTGGAAGAGAGGTTTCAGAGCTGCTGCTAAACATGTACCAACTAGTACCAACTAGTTAAACCGCTAAACCACAGAGGTAATCCCTTAGTTTCACCAAACCTGTCATGAATAATGACAATAATGCACACAGTGCACTTTAGACTAAGCTACTGGAGTTACCCTGCACTATACTCATTTTTAACAGTCTCTTCTGCACTTTTTAATAGTCTTGTATCACAGCAGTTACCCTGCACTATATTCAGTTTTGACAGTTTTCTTCATCTCCTTGTATTTTTATATCTGGTATATTTTTTTGTACTTTGTACTTTGCACTACTAACTTTTTTACTGCCTTTTTACTAACATGTTTTGCACTGTGGAACTGTGATGCTGGAAACCTGAATTTCCCTCAGGATCAATAAAGTTACTATCTATCTATCTATCTATCTATCTATCTATCTATCTATCTATCTATCTATCTATCTATCTATCTATCTATCTATTTATATATCTATATCTCTATCTATCTGAATGGCTTTAATAACATGTTTTCCGTTGCCTGAGTGTTGAATTAAATCAATAGACATAGGCAAAAGACCTCCTCTGTAGATTTTGTGGTGGAATTTCTGATACACAAGTTAACTCAATAGGAAGGAAGAGGCCCCGGAGCTGTTGATGTCTCACACAGAAGGTTTATTGAAGCTTGATCAAGGAGCAATTCTCAGGTCACCACCATTGAGGTGCTCTCTGCATGAAAGCCTCACAACTCTGCCCTTCCTCCCTGGTGCTCAGTGTTTTACCCTTATCATGTTTTGACTTACTCGGTTCCTCTGGCATCTCTGATCTCTGATCTCTGGTTGCCCCAGCAACTGGCTCTATGGTCCCCACTACAGACACAGCTGTACAGATAACGGCGGCTCCCCTAGACAGGAATCCAACCCAATAATGTCAACAGAGGGACACTCTGAGAAACACTCTGACCCTACCAAGGAGAGAGGAATTGACAGAAAATTCCATCACAGATTTGACAGTGTTTCTATGAGCCACATAACACAATAGTAATCTGTTTTTCCTATCAAAATGTACATATTAACAATCAGTAAACAAATACTCCTGTCATCACAGGTGATGCTGTTCTTAGGAATCTTGAAATAAAGGAAAATGCCTTGGTAAGTTGCAAATAAATGTATAAGTAAGTAAGCAAGGCATTACATTCTGGCATTCGTGATGAATTTGTGTTGCAATGATTTACTGTTGTTTTGTTTTCAGAGTCAACTTGACATTCCTTTTAAAGTGAGAGCCGGTCATATAGGTGAGATGTAGTTACTGTTCCTATCTGCCACCTTCCCCTTGTTACAGAAGAGGATTTTCTCATTTTGAGTTTCTGTTAATAGGACGGCTGGAGCTAAAGATACCATGGAAGAACCTCTACACCCAGTCAGTAGAGGCGACACTGGATGGCGTCTATCTGCTCATAGTCCCCACAGCAAGTAAGATCATCATCTATGTCCAGCTAAATACATTTAGAGATTAAAGTACTCATCATACTTTATAGCATCATGTTGTTGATTCCCACCATTTCAGTAGACACATGCAGTGCCTACATTTTAAAAATTTAAAAACACTTTAAAATATCTTTGCATTTTAATGACTGAGGAATATCATGTTCAGTGTAATGAATAACCCTTATGATTAGCAGAGACAAAAACAAGGTGTAGCACATTAGTCGGACAAAGAAGGTCTCTCACTTATTCATGATCCTAAAGTACTTGTCAGGACAAACAGGAAACTCAAGCGTAACCTTCTGTATATTTAATTGTTTTTAGATGTACATACAAATAGTAGTTTGTATTGATCCCGTTCTTTCCAGGTATAAAGTATGATGCAGAAAAGGAGGAGAAGCAGCTACAGGAGGCTCGTCAGAGGGAGCTACAGCGGATAGAGGACACAAAGCTGAAGGCTGCCGAGCAAGGTCAGGGTTCAACTTCGATTTTAAGGGGAATGTGTGTGTAAACATGTGTGAGCTGTTTGACAGGTTTCAGAGACATTCTTAGCCCAGCTGTAAGAGTGTAAGTGAGGAAGAGTGAAAAACAACCCAAATGAATAACTGTTGGTAAAAAAACATATAACTAAAAAATTAAAAGATGCCAACTTGATGATGGTATGTTGTACTTAAAAGCAATGTAAAGGAATGCAAAGAAAGATTTATAATTTTGTTACCCCTGTTATCAGGGAGCAAGAGGTCAAATCTTTGTTCCTAAAGTAAAGCTGCAGGACCAGATCAGGTCTCATATGTATCATATTGGTCTGTGTTTGACAGAGAGCCCTGATGTGGAAAAGCAGGACACCTTTGTGGAGAAGCTTGTCACTCAGGTCATCAAAAACCTGCAGGTCAAGATCTCTAACATCCACGTACGCTATGAAGATGATGTGAGTATTCAACCTGAGTTACCTTATGTGCAGTATAACTCAAATTTGTGTTTGTAAAGTAAGCAGTAAGTGATAAACACAGGGAACAAGAAGTGGTTGCACTTTATATCCCACAACAATGACAGCATGGATCATGCAAAGTAAATACAGTATAATCTTAATCAGTCTATAGGCTTAAACCTAATTTCTCTTGTTTGTTTTCCACAGGTCACTAATCCAAACTGTCCTTTGTCATTTGGAGTGTCACTTAAAAACCTCAGTCTTCAGGTAATGTTTTATATTGTCCCTTCTATCAGATTATATCCTATATTAAATTCAGCAATTACGGTGTTTTTCTTGATCATGAATTAATACATCAAATTTAACTTAATTATTAACATAATTATATATACAGTATGTGAAAAAATAAATTAATCTCATGAATATCTCACTGCTTGTTTGACCTTTCCAGACATCTGATGAGAACTGGAATCCCAGACTTTTGGATGAGAATTCCCGGCTTTTCTTCAAGGTAAGAAATTCAACCACTTATGCCTTACGTACTTTCTAATCTATACATTTATATTTTATAGGAAATATCAAATCTGCATCTTTTTTTGTCATTGCATTTGATTACTTTAAACTCAAACTTAATCTAACCTTTTTGGCAATTTGAACCAGTTGGTTCAGTTTGTCAGCAGTTGCTCTAGGAACCTATTTTATTTCCTCATAACCTTACTTTTGGCCCCGTTCAAAACATAAGAAATCATTGTACACTGTCAGCTATGTTTCGTCCTCATGATAAGCATCTGCACTACTCTAATTGCTTTGTGTTTTCCTTCTTCTCAGTTGGTTCAATTAGACAACTTGTTTGCCTACTGGAATGTCAACTCTTTACTCTTCTCCAATCACAGTGCAGATGAGGCCTTGGTGAGTCCCCCTATTATTTTTGGATGTGGGATATGTTTGTGTATGAGTGCGTGAGGGTGTGTTTTTCTCAGATGCTGCTATATTGTGTCGTGTCTTCTGATGTTTGCTGGAGAGTGACCTTGCAGATGTTTTTTAGTGCTGTTTTATGCTATTCTGTTGACTATTTGGAGCATGTGATGTAAGACAAATTTCCGTGTGAAGGGACAATAAAGTTTGATCTTATCTTATTACTGTGTTGTACCTTGTCTCCAACAGCGTGAATTTAGTTATGTCATGTCTGTCTTATTCTGCTTTATTGAGGCTGAAGACACAACCTCATTATTGTGGGCACACAGAACAGTGTCAGCCTGCCAGCTTTCACTTTCAGGCAGCAGAACTGTGTCAAAGTAACAATATGAAGAATCCTTTTTAAAGCCTTTGCAATTAAATTATCTTGGGGAATATTGGAAAAAGGCTTCTGCAAATCCTTCAGAGATCAATGCAGATTTTGTTAACCATTCATTTCATCCACAAAGGCTCTTTCTAGAATAAGCCCAATGAGTAGAATGTTTATAAATGTGGTGTTGTGATGGTTTACTTCTGCATGTTGTTAAAGCAGCAACGAAAAGAGCTGAAATATGTTTAGAGGTTAAGCAAATATTGAGTAAAGAAAAAAATGTAAAATGTAAACGAAGTTCCTCTACATTTGTCTTTTTGTAGCAATGTCTCCAGAGCAGCATGGACACCAACAACACCCTTTCTATCAGCCATGACTTCAGTGAGTGTCCCACTGTAATAATTTATTCACATTTTTCATAAAAACATCATTAAGCCAAGGTGAACAATTTGTTTTTAATAATCTATTCCTTGTTGCTGGTCCACAGTTTTTCGTCCTATCTCAGCGGGCGCTAAATTGCGGATGAATCCCAGGTCAGATGTGGACTTCTCCTTTCCCAAAGTGGACCTAATGGTCAATCTCAGTGAGGTGGCCATTGAACTCAACAGACCCCAGGTAGGTGTTGTGTTTAAAAATAGTAGCAAATAAGAAATTGTTCAGTGATGATAAATGCACTTCTGTCAGTACTCTTTGCCAGTGAGTAATTGCTTACTTCCTGTCTTTCCAGTACATTAGCATCCTGGAGCTGCTGGGCTCAGTGGATATGATGTCACGGAATCTGCCGTACAGGAAATACAGACCCGCGGTCCACGTTAACAAGAATACCCACATATGGTGTGAAAACACTTTTACAATATGTCTTTGATTTTTGAATGCCACATATGACATTTTACCACCCTTGCATGTGTTGATACTTAATATTGCAGATTGTGAAGTTGACTCTGAGCTTCTGTTGTCGGACCTCGCAGGTGGAGGTACGTGATCACAGGCATCCTGGAGGTGGATGTGAAGCCTCGTCTCCACATGTGGTCATGGCAGCACATTCGCAGTCACCGGCAGATGGTGAAACGCTACCGAGAGCTCTACAAGGCCAAAATCACCAGCAAGAAGCCCAGCGAGGAGCTGCTCAAGGAACTCCAGGTGGGACAGGGCTGAACTGAGCTGACCTGAGCGGGGGGATGGGAAGGCGATATCTAGTGTCGCACTTTTATCTCTTATGTAGGACTGTCCTCGACCAAAGAAATTCTTAGTCAACTACCACTCATTCAATTTTATTTCATAAGATTCTTGGAAATAAGTCATTCAGCATGAAAAAAAGCATAATAAATGACTAATCATGTAAAGAAATCTTAGTCAGTTAAGACCAAAATGACCAATTAGTCGACTAATCGACTAAGAGGGGGCAGCCCTACTCTTCAGATCCTTAATATCTGAACCACTGACAGCTTCATATGATATTAGGAGAAGGGGTGAACACAACATTTTCTTTTTTTTCTTTCAATGTCGCCAAGTTCTGGATAAATTTAAGGCTTTGATTATTAGAAGAAATGTCTTTCCCGCATTATAATGCTTTGATTTCAAATAGATAAAATGAGTACATTGCTTACATTATTTGGAATTCTGTTGTTAAAGAATTTACCACACATCCATTATTATTAATATATATTTGTTTGCACATGCTTTGACAGATCCTGTATCTGTCAAGCTAGTAAGATGTATTTGAATTTTATGAAATTGAAATGAGGATTTGTTGGTGCAGAGGCCAAAGTGGGTAGATAGGGAAGGGAAGGGAAGGGAAGGGAAGGGAAGGGAAGGGAAGGGAAGGGAAGGGAAGGGAAGGGAAGGGAAGGGAAGGGAAGGGAAGGGAAGGGAAGGGAAGGGAAGGGAAGGGAAGGGAAGGGAAGGGAAGGGAAGGGAAGTGTGTTTGATAAGTGTGGCTTTGAGTTCTGGACCTTTTTGACTAACTTTTTATCTTATTAAATGTATTTCTGGTGGGACATTACTGCTAGTGCACGTTCAGACCTGCTGTTTCTGCCCCATTGAACGCTGGCAAATACCTACTTGACTACAGTAACCATAATTCATTGCCTGTATGAAATGTAAATGTAATATAATATGCAAGTAGTTAATTACAAAGATATTCCCTTCTCAATATCCTTTCAGTGATGCTTTGCTCTAGCCATAATTACCCACTTATCTTGTTTGCAACCCTGTAAAAGGATTGATTGAAGTGCATCTGAGATTGATTGTGTACCTCAGAGAGAAATGCAACATTAAATCTAAAGTCTCTTCTCTGCTCTGCCCAGTAAGCATCATCTTTTCCATTCCTGTGATTAATAGTGGACATTTAGTAATTGATGCCTTCCTGCATGGAGTAGCAAGAAGCCGCTAAAAGCTCTAATCAGCTTGTCTTGTCTATTCCCAGGAGCCTGAGAAGACCTTGGATATTTTTAACATCACGTTGGCCAGACAGCAGGCTGAGGTGGAGGTAAGCTCTGTCTCACCTACTGAATAGCTGGCAACTTCACTTTGTGTGCTTACTTTGTACTGTACTGTATCTGTAGAATAAACCACAGTGACTACAGTATTGTAGCTACCAAATTCTGTGCTCAAATATCCTTTTAATCCTTATATCTCCACTATTCTACTTTCCACGGTTACAGAAAACAATACTTTTCCATTCATGCCAATGGATTTAAGAACAAAATCAACGCAGAAATGATGCAGAGTACAATTCCTTTTTGGAAATGTACTGTATGTTTCCACTAATATGACCAAAGTGATACAAGACTAAGCACAAAGCAGACAGTAGTAACCGTTGTCAGCATCTAGTGGTTGAGGTTTTGGCTGAAGTGTCGCAACTGTGATTCTTACATAATATTGGCTTTCCTGCACAGCACTTTGGTATAGACTGTAATTTTACAGAATATTTCTCATGAAATTTATTGCTAATAAATATTGATTGAAAAATTATATTTAGTTTTGGATTAATTTCATGTGACACATAATGCAGTAAACATGTCCTTCTTTGATTTATCTCTGTACTGACAAACTGAATAGAGAAAACTGTTTAAGCTTAGCCTTAATACTCAGATGGAAATATGCCGAAGTCAGCTGCCAGCATATGGAAAACATTTTCTATACAAATAGTTGAGCTGTTTTAATCGCTCTGTGTCAGGGTAAGATAGTGCATTTCTCATTTGTTTGAAAATTGTAAAAAAGTTTAAGCTCTCAACTGTCTGTTTTTTACTTCCCCAGGCAAGCAAGGCGGGCCTACACATTTACCGTACAGGGCTCAAGATGGAGGAAGAGGAGACTCAGGGTTGGGTGAGCTGGATGTGGAATTGGGGAGGAGAGGCCGCTACAGAAACAAATGAGCCCAAGACCGGAGGTAGGATGTAGAAAACAGCAAGACATGTACATAAAAGATAATATACACATGTGGCTAACAAGACCAAAGCAAAGTGCTCCAGTGTATTTTTGTTGTAACAGTTTATTGTGTTAGCCAATGCTTTTCCTTCTCCTCATAATCTTTCTATTCCATTTATTCCCTCTTGCCCTGTTTCTCTGTCTCAGGTTTTGATGAGCTGTTAACCCCCGCTGAGAAAGCCAAACTCTACACTGCCATTGGATACAGTGAGACCGCTGCGAATCCCAACCTGCCAAAGAATGTGAGTCACTTCCCCTCGACACCCACCTGTCAACTAATAATACACTTCCGTTTGGCTCTCCATCCCCCTTAAAGGAATACTTCACCTCCAAAATGATCATTTGTGTATCAATCACTCACCCCGTGTTACCTTGAATTCTTGAAGAGATCATTATTTCTCTTGCATGCCTCCATGGTGAACAATGAACGGAGAAAATTCTTGATGAATTGAAGTAAAAGGGGGCTGCGTCTGACAACAGGAAAACTATATCGAAACATCTGTTTACAAACTCACACAACTCGTGCAGTATAATCCAAGTCTCATTCATCTAGTCGTATGCTCACTACTTCCCAAACACATGCATCTTCGTCAAAAACGCTTTGTACTCATTGCCTGCTCAAGTGTGAGACTGTTTATGCGGAAGTGTTTTGAATAGTACGGTTTTAGTGAAGATGCATGTGTATGGGAAGTAGTGACGATACGATAGATAGATAGATAGATAGATAGACAGTAACTGTATTGATCCCGAGGGAGATTCAAGAAACTACTGGATGAATGAGACTTGGATTATACTGCATGGGGTTGTGTGAGAGTTTGTAAACGGATATTTTGAAGTGCAGTTTTGCCGTTATTAAAGGTGGCTCCATTTACTTGAATTCATCGAGACTTTTCTCCGTTTTTTAATTCTTCGTTCACCGTGGAGACACGCGAGAAAAATAAAGTTTTCTTCACAAATTCAATGTAACACAGGGTGAGTAATTGATATACAAATAGTCATTTTTGGGATGAAGTATTCCTTTAAACAATATTACTAAGATCAAAATGCAAATACTGTATCAGACACTTTGATTATGTACTATGTTGTCATTTGTTTATAGTTTGAGGACATGAAGGTGAATTTCCACATGGAGAGGCTGACCGTGTCCTTCAAAGACAACAAGGACAAAAATGAGATCATCAGGCTGACTGTGGGAGAGCTCAAGTCCGAGCTCACACAGAGATCTGGAGCACAAGCCATCAAGTTTGTCATAGCTTTCTGTTTTTTTGGGGGGACATCCATGGTTTTGATAATATTTGTACTACATATTTTGAAGAGTCTGGTCTCCAGTGCAAATAGTATAAATAGTTTTTTCATTTAAAAAAAAAAAAGAAGCATTTAGCACAAGTACTTTTGTTTGTGTTTCATTAGAAAATGAATAGATAACCTATGAATACAATATTTAAAAAAACACTGATTAGCAAATTATCGCTAGAACCAGTAGAAGCAGTTTGTGGTTTTACTTTTAGTCAATTAAATTACAATCCTCCTTAACACCAAATCCCTGTAAGGGAATGTTGTAGCTGGTCTTTTATTTATTCAGCAGGGTGGACAACATACAGCCACCCCTTTTGCCCCAATACAGTATATCTCATCCTTAGGATCCTGGCATGGGTGGCACTGACATTTAGTTTCTTTTCCTCTTTTTATCAGACTCACAGCCGAGCTTACTTTGTTTGAAGTCACCGGCCTGGCCATTGACCGGCCTGCACCCATCATCCTGTCATCAAGGAAGGCAGCCACAGGAACAGGGACCCCGCTGCTCATCTTCTTGTTTGAGACCAACCCGTTGGATGAAAGCGCTAACCAACGGCTTCATGTGGAATCACAACCGCTGGAAATCATCTATGATGCTGTGAGTGGTGTCTGTCAGTGTGCATGTACAGCATGAGCATTAAAAAAAACATATCAAATGTATTCTTTGTTTGTGTGTCTGTGTAGACAACAGTGAACGGCATGTCAGCGTTCTTCATGCCTCCTGACGACCTGCAGCTGGATGAGCTCACCAACGCAACCCTCATGAAACTGGAGCAGTTTAGAGACCGCACAGCCACCGGTTAGTTGCACATACACGTACAAACATCTGCTGTATATCACCCTGGTCTCAACTCTCTGAGACTGATTGTTTACTCAGATTGTTCGATGAAGTTTCAAGCTCAAGTTTTTCTTACAATGGCATGATCATGGTACATTCAGCAAGGCTCTATGATATTGAAAATATATCATACTGCAATTTAGGGATGAACATTTGAAAGGTGTTTCACCATTTACTTAAAGTTCCCATGAAATCAAAATAGGTGTTTAAGTTGTTTTATCACGTATGTGTTGCGCTGGCCGTCACCTATATGCCAGTATAGGGCCAATGAGGTCGTTAAGTAGGTATTTTCAATGGTATTTTAGAGTTCGTCATTTCCTGGAAAACGATAAAAAATGTTGATGACTCCTTCTGGACTCTGGGGCTTATACTAATTTTGCATCCAGTTTAATGCTTTTAATATAGACACAAGCCTACTATTGGGATGCATCAGTTCCATTGCATGAATGAGCCCGCGTCTCTCCTTCACAAGCAGCTCTGCTGGCTTCGGATTGTGGCTCATACATGTATTGCCTCACTCCAAAAACAACTTCTTTGTGGTTGTTTTCTTCCTTCATTTTCACTCCTGTCTGATTCGTTGGTGAAATCCGCTGGCATAGGCGATGGTGGTGGTGAGAAGTTCTCGACAACAGAGAGCAGGCTGTCCTCAGTGGGCAACCCCCGGGTCTGAGAAGTGAAGCCAATGCTGAAGTGCCTTAAACTTTCAATCTTTCTAATAGCCAGCAAAAAGAAGTCTGGTTGTAAGAAGTCTATGAGAAAATGAGCCTACTTCTCACTTGATTTATTACCTCAGTAAACATTGTAAACATGAGTTTATGGTCTCAATCGCTAGTTTCAAGTCTTCTTCAATACTGCATGATGTTCATTTAGTAAATTATGATCCCATTTAGAGTCAAATAGACCATAAAGCAGGATATGCTTTAGGGCGGGGCTACCTTGTGATTGACAGGTCACTTCCACGGTGTTTTCCGGTCGGAGTGGTCCGTGTTTTCTTCGTAGAACCTTAACCCTTTCACAGTGTGTTTTCAGTTCATGAAAGTTAATATTAACATTTTGGTTGCCTAAAAATGTTTTATTCAGCGCTCGTTGTACTTAGCTCCACCCTCTTTTATCACTTCTGGTTGCAAAAAAACATGATGGCAACGGCCAAAATGCCGAACTCAAGGCTTCATGGAAACTTCAACGTATCAGTGTTCACTGGACCCACATCTGCTATAAAATGAGCAAATTACTGAATGGCATGTTTTCCATCCAACTAAATTCAGCCATAACTAAATCAGTGCTTATTATAGATCTATGATCATAATCTGCATATTACAAACGTGATGCAGACCGTAGTACTTGATGTTGAACTTTATCAAGATTTGTTTCTATCATCATCATCAATGAAATAAAAATAATAGTTATGCCATGTAAGTCTACTCTGTTTGATCACAAAGCTGATCTATTGTTTTGTCTGTTCTGGCTATGATTGATAAGTTAATGACATTTTGTTTTTTTAGGTTTGATGTATGTGATCGAAACGCAAAAAGTTCTCGACCTGAAGGTGAACCTGATGGCGTCCTATGTCATCGTTCCACAGACGGGCTTTTACAACGGCACTCAGAACATCCTACTGTTGGATCTTGGACATTTCAAGGTCAGAGAGTGCAAAGCTTGACACTGGGCTGAAAAACCAACCCACACAAAATTGTGTCACAATCCTTCTTTTGAGTTTGAGTATATGAGCCTTTTGGGTTGTTTTCCAAAGGCTTCATTTGAAGGCGTTAGAGATACAAAGTTTGAATATTTTGATGTTGTTGTCTTTCCAGATGTCCAGTCAAAGCAAGAAGCATCTGCCTCAGCTGTCAGCGTTCTCCAGCAACATTGAAGACATCATGTCCAGAGCATACGACTGCTTTGACATACAGCTCAGCAGCCTGCAGTTGCTTTATAGCAAACCAGGTACACATGACACGAGAGCATGCGCCTGTCAAAGGTTGTTTGAGTGTTTATTCAAGATACTGTTTGAAAGTCGGGAAGCTCAGACTTTTTAGATATTGTCAATACATTTTACATTATAACAGTTTATACAAAGAAAACTGGATTGGGAAAATTCAGTGGTTAACTCTAGTTGGCTATACTTTGTCTTGAAAATAATACAGACGTTTGAAAATATTGTCTCAAAGCATTGAAGATGTTTGGTGTTAAGGGAACGATCATACATATACATCGTTGCAACAAAAACGTTTTGTATGTGTTTGTTTTTGTGTGTGAGGAATAAAAAGAAATGTAAAACATTTTCTGTGTGTGATAGATGGCGATTGGAAAAAGGCCCGTAAGCAGAGACAGTCACCGCTTCACATTCTAGAGCCAGTGGATCTAAAAGTGGTTTTCAGCAGGGCGATGGTCGTCACAGACTCCCGCATGGCAAAGTATGTTTTCCCCATATGTCCAGTTATTTTCTTTCCCATGTTATAAGGGTTAAAGATGCTTCGCACACTAAAGTTAAAGCTCATACGTTTGCGTGTCTATTTCTGTGTTTGTAATTGTGTTCCAGATATAAGATGTCTGGAGAGCTCCCTCTGCTGTCTCTTCGTATTTCTGATGTCAAACTTCGAAATGTTCTGGAGCTGGTAGACAGTATCCCACTGCCTGAGAGCAGACCTGCTGCACACGGCTCTGCTCCATCCGCCACTTCAAAGGTAAGAACAGCAGGATGCTCCCTAGATGGCCCTCTTCGGATAAATTACCTAGAGGGAATAAAACAAAATAACGATTTTGGGCAAGAAAAAAAATGTCTACAGTTTAGTGTTGTTGTTCTTAGGAGAAATAAGAGAATGGAGAAATAAAATAAGACGGGTATTAGGGATGTCACGGTGAGGAAATTTTCCCACCGTTTAATAAACCTGTGACAAAACTGGTGTTACCGATTACACCGGACATTTTACAAGAAAAGATGACGGTCAATATCTGTAGAGCGCTTACTTTGATCTTTAACATTGGATGTCTGGGTGTCTGACCTCTCCGGTCAAGCTTTCGCTGCGGGGCCGCAGGTTTCCATCCGGTGCCGCCGCCCTGTGCACACCGGCTGTGACCGCTGCATCCTCTGCACGGCTTCATACCAAAAGTTTACAGATTGCCTTATTAACGTTATGGTTCCCTATTATCATTGGGTTTAAATCTGAAATATTGCCGAATAGGCGCTTTTGCTTTTCACTTTGTACTTTATTGATAACAGATTTAAATTAATTCAGTGTGTTAATACATTTTTGCTGATATGGTTCGGTTTTGGTGTTATTTCCTTCTCAGCCAAGGCAGTTCACCCCGCAGCTCACTCCCAGAAGACATCTGAACTTAGCTGACCACCGCTCCTCTATCATGTTCGAGTCATGTGAGACCATCAGCATCACCTCATTGGGTAAGACACGCTGCACATTCTACCACCATGTCCTCCTCGTTCTGCACCACCCGCGCACCCACAATCATTGCGCTACACACCTTGTAACACTCTGTATGTGCGTACCTACAGTATAACAGATGGGTGATTGTGTGTGTTTTTGGTTTTTGTCACCCCTCAGGGTCAGAGGAAGATTTGTTCTACGATGCTCCCAGCTCTCCCGTCGAGGATAAGACATTCTTCCCAGACAACCCCATGCCGCTGCGCTCTGTAAACTTAAGCAAAAGAAAAAGTTCAGATGGTCAGAAGAACATGACGGACTTCGTCATGACGTTTGAAATCAGTGAGGTACAGAGAGGTCTTGTTGAAATAGGTGACAAACACAGTCTGTGCTGCCGTCTTTCCATTATCTAATCTGTTTTTCCTTTGTCCCTCTACATGTTTTCTTCCTCCTCTTTTTTCATCTAGTTTTCTGTTCAGTTGTGTCGTCTGTCTGGGAGTCAGGAGGTCCCAGTGCTCCACTTGGACATTGAGGGTCTGGGCACGGAACTGAAACTACGCACCTTTGACATGACATCCAACACCTACCTACGAGAGATCTGCCTCAAGTGCCCTGAATACATGGGTCAGTAGATGCTTGCAAGACTGTGTGTCACCTCAGACAGTTCAGGAGACAATGGACCTCATGCAAGAACATCTTCGTATTCTTGTCTTAACTTTGTCTTACTTTTTTTCGTACCGCGGGCTCGTACGAGTGTGCCACGTCAGATTTCAGCAAACGCTCCTAACTTCAGATAACTATGTAAGTGACCTGCGTAAACATGATGAATGCCATCTTTGCGTAAATGAATGTGCATTCATGTGAATTGTAAATTAGCTTAAATAACGCCCCAATGATACCATATGAGGCTATACGTCCTCTGCTAATATCAGCGCGACGACATGCTCTTTTCCAAGAGCCTGATCATGGGGCCTGACATGCATCCAAAACAAGTAAATCAGCCATGAAGCGCCTGGTTACACTTCCCGTTGACCTTATTATATACAGAGACAAAATAACCTTTGATTAGCGCATAATTTAAGTCGTTTTGCAGTTTGAGATGTTCATATGGATATTGTAGTGTTATAGAATAGCATCATTGACCAATTTAAATGAATCAATTAACGCAAAATTGCTTCAAAGTAATAAAATATCCAATGCATTAGTAAAAAACGTAGGTTTGGATGACAGCAGACTAACTGCGCATGACTCCTACGACCAGTCTGGACTTCTCGTAAAATGTGTTCGTACCCAAGAGAAAATTCAAAATACAAGAAAATTGGTGAATGCGACAAGTTCTCCTAAATCACTCATACAATCCACTTAATATCAAATCTGTTCGTACGAGTGGTCCTTGCATGAGGCCCATTTTTCATAACTTAATTTGGCTAACGTTTGATGAATACAAATATTCTAATAAGCATTTGTTAAAAGTCAGGTGAGTCTTGACTGCAGTATTTATTTGTCCTGTTTTATGTGTTTCCTCCTTGTATAGATTCTGAAGATAAGCAGGTTCAGCTGATCACCACTCTAGACAACACAGAGGTTGACCTGCTCACCCTGGAGTATATTAAAGTATGTGTGATACCATACGTTAAAATAGACTCATTACAGATCTGTCAGTATCCTGAATGGTTATTTTCCTAATGATGGTATTAGGAAATGATGGCTTTCTCATTGAGGACTGTATGTCTTTTCTAGGCTGATAAGACTGGCCCGGAGTTCAAGTCTCAACACCACAACACAGAGCAGCTCATCAAGGTGAGCGAAATGTTAATTAACTAGTTATTCAAATTGAGATGCTTCTATGTTATTATTTCTGCTGTACTAATACACTAATATTTTAACATTTTGACGTTGCATTCCCCATCAGGTGACCTTCTCATCCCTGGACGTCCATCTCCACACAGAGGCTCTACTCAACACCATGAACTTCCTCACCAACCTCCTTCCCCCATCCACTAAGAAGGAGGGAGTGCAGGAGGAGCTCCCCACCATCCCTGAGGAGGACGAGGCAGAGGCAGAGAAGGAGGGAGAGAAGAAGGAGGAAGCTACTGTACCAAGGAAAAAAAGTAACAGGACCTAATAAAGCCTTTCAGAAGCCATCATTCTTCTGTGGTTGTCTTCACTATACATCTTTAATTACTTGCGTTCTCTTTCTCGTCACCTTTTTCTCGCAGGTACAAAGAAGTCAAAGTTTGCAGATGTGGTGAATCTGCACATCAGAGCTGATCTTCGCTGTCTGAAGGTTTTCATTCGAGGACAGAAAGCCAGGATCTCTGAGATTAGTATCGAAGGTATTGTGACATCTCCTGCTCCCAATATATTACATTCAGTCCCTCTCCATTGCAATTTGTTGATATTGCTTGTATTGTCACTGTTTCTTCAATCATAAATGGTGTTGCATGTTTACTGTGCCCCTCTGATGACCCCCGCAACAAGCCTGTTGCTACCTAAAGTTCCTAAATTGTCTTATGATGCAACCTTTCTCATTTGGTCCTCCTCATCCAGGTCTGGTTTCTGAGGTTCTGATGAGGAAAAAGGAGATGGAGGTTCTGGCCAACCTGAAGAACATTGTGATCCTAGACTGCGACAAAGATGCGTTTTACAAGAAGGTACAATCAGCAAGTGGCCTTCTTGGACTGCCTCTTTCTTATATATTAATGTATTTAAATCTATATTTATACTTCTTTTCTTCCTGTGTTTTTAACTGCTTGTGTTTCTGGCATTGATAAATGTTGACCACTAACGCTACGTTCACACTACGAGCGACAAAAGCAACACAATGGCCGGCATGGCCAGCTACATTATTGGTGAGTTGCTGTTGAAATGTTGCTGAAGCGCTCGTAAAGTGTAAATAGCACTGGGAACAGACTGGGAACTGGCTAACGGCCTTTTTTAGATGGAACAAAACAAGGTGAAAGAAAAATATATGATTGGTTGATGCTTCACCACGTCATTGGAGCACTGAAACATTTTTAAACCAGCTCAACTTTATTGGTAGCGCATCACGTTTGTCACACAGCGACAAGTGTTGGGCTTCAGTTTGTAGCTTCATGTCACCGGCTTCCAATGAAAATGACTTGTAGCCTGTTGCTGTGTCGCTCGTAGTGTGAACACAGCTTAAGCATACGTCGTTCTGGATACCAATTGTAGCTGACTGATGATTCTGACTTGTGTTTCCCTGTCAATCTTTAATTCTTCTTGTCTCTCATTCATTTCTTAGGCTGTGTCTATAGCAGATAAGGAAGTGTTTGCCTTCCGCATGGTAAACTACACAGACGCAACAGAAGGAGACGCCTATCTGGACATGTCTAAAGTTGACACCTCTGTCACGCTGACTGTGGGATGCATCCAGGTCATCTTCCTCAACAAGTTTGTCTCCTCCATACTGGTAAGAATCACATTTTAACAGTCGGTCCCATTCAGTTCATTTGTGACGGATGATGATGGTAGAGCTTCACATGCAGTATTTCATTAATATGCATTCTTTCCGTTTCTTTTATAAGGTAATGATAAAATGAGTCAACATTTTTAAAAGTGCCATAAATCTAAATTTAATAAAAAGTACTTAACTAACTCTCTTAAAACTAATGATGAATATACGGATTGTTCATTTTTCCTTGTACCAAGTTTTTTCTGCATTCCAATCTCAACTCCAATTAATTTCTCTCCTTCATTCTGTTGTTTTCGTTTCTTTCTTCCTCTCAGGCCTTCATCAATAACTTCCAGGAGGCTAAAGAGGCCCTGGCCGAGGTGACAGTCCAGGCAGCGGGAAAGGCAGCGTCAGGTGTGAAGGAGCTGGCAGAGCGGACCACCCGAATCGCTCTGGACGTCCACTTCAATGCACCCGTCATCTTCCTGCCACAATCCTCCTCTTCCTCCAATGTCATTGTAGCTGACCTCGGTCTGCTGTCTGTCAAGAACCGCTTTGCCAAGCAGCCCTTTAAAAGTGATGCTAAGATCCCGCCTGTTGTGGATATAATGACTGTGAGACTGACTGACCTCAAGATGTACAGGTTAGAGGCCAGCCATATTTAGGAATTATGATTAAATGTTCTCATTTACTCTTGTCTCTCATTACTTGTGTGTTGTTGCTGCTTCCAGGACCACGTACAAAGATGAAGGTTTTCAGGGAGAGACCGAGCTGTTGATGCCGGTCAGCCTGGACTTGAAAGTCCAGAGAAATCTGTCATCCAACTGGTACCACAGCATACCTGACATAGAGATCACTGCTCATCTTAAGCCAATGAGTGTAAGTAGTGCTGCATGGTAACATGAGAAGGAAGTTATTCATGGTATGGAAGTCATGGAAGTTATTCCATCTCTTTCTTGTTAAATTCCTCCTATTAGATTAATAATTAACAGGCCTACAGATAAGGATATATTATGGTTTTGTTTGTGAGGCTTATGGTGAGAATCTAACTCAAAAAACATTTTCCCAAGTCTATTATTATAATCAAAAACTGTGTCTCTTCCCAACAGCTGATCCTCAGCCAGGATGACATGACGGTGGTCCTGAGGACTCTGAGTGAGAACCTGTCAGAGAAGTCTGATGCTGTTCCACCTCCAGCTCCTCTGCCCACCACTGACCGCTCCTCTGACTCTGTATCTAACAAAGAGTCCCAGGGCTCTGGAACCACTGGACCAGCCAGCAGTAAGGCGTTGTGGTTATGCTTTTCTATGTTCATGTGTGTAAAGTGGTTCTGAAAAATAGACATAAAATCTTAATGGGCAGATGAGTACGTTTGACAGGACCAGGACCACATCCTAAAATCTGAAAATGTGTTTTCTTCAAATGGAAATATCATTGTAACCAAAAACTAATGAACCTATCTAACATGTGGTTTGTGCTGTGCAACTTTGTAGGTAACACAGTGGTGACGGCTGCTGTTGTGGAGCCCCACAAAAGCAGCAAGCTGAAGAGCACGCTCAAATTAGACTTCAAGTTCGACTCAATGACACTCGTCTTGTACAGCCCTAATGAGAGCGAGGTAATGCATACACATACACACAAACATACACATGCACATACACACACAGTAAGCCAGGCACAAGTGATGTGTGAACATATAAAATAAGAAGACCTCCATCATAATTTTAGGAGACTCGCATAGCTAACACAAGCCGTGGTTCCATTCAAATATTTTTATTCGCATTTTGAAGTATCGTATTAGAAAAGCTGTGTGGAAAAGAGTTGATGCGCTAAATGGAAGCGGCTTATGGAAACGCCTCTGCGCCTCTGTCGGCGTCTTCTCGGCGTCTTCTCGGATATTCCCATAACGTGCAAATGCTTCTCTTCGTCTCCGGACAACATGAAACATGGCCAATATTAGCCGACATGAAAGAACAATTACATTTTGCCCAATTGAAACAAATTCCTGAAGACCTCTCTATTTTTCTCTCGTAGATGGTTAGATAGCCTAGCCAACTTGTTTTGTTTCCAGTTCACAACCTCTACGTTTCTTCTACTCTTTTTACTGGTAGATTACAGCCATGTGTAGCCTATAGTGCCATCTTCTGACGAAACTACACTGTAGCCGAGTTTATTCGCTCCAAACCGGTCGATGGAAACGCTTTTCTATTTTTGCAACATTTCAAAAGTTTGCTTGACAATTGAACGGCTACAGTTTAACACACTGTATTTGTCATTTATCTAGATACAGCTGTTGGATTCACACAATGAGCAGCTGAAGTTGGCAGAGTTCACTCTGGGCACCATCTCCACCTCCGTCCACATGTTCTCCGACAGCTCCATGAAGGCCTCAGTCCGCCTGTCTGCCTGCCTTCTAGATGACAAGAGACCCAGAATCAAGATGGTCACTCCGAGGTACACATGCACATATT
This sequence comes from Sebastes fasciatus, assembly GCF_043250625.1. NCBI lineage: Eukaryota > Metazoa > Chordata > Actinopteri > Perciformes > Sebastidae > Sebastes > Sebastes fasciatus. The sequence goes on along the minus strand of NC_133800.1, from coordinate 15,317,939 downwards.
TATCAGTATATATACTGTGCATGCCTCGCTCTACACTTTTACACACATTCAGATGTCAAAACCATGTATCAAACCATATCAAATTCCCTCACCTCAAGCTAACAAGAAAATATTTAGTTAGTGATCTTACTGACAGACTGTCAGATGGAGAAAACTGGTAAAGTCTTAAACACATAATTCTCATGTCTAAAAATATCATGTAGGGCAAATTACATTCATGTTTTACTTATCTGCTCCTCTGCTGGAGATAATATTGTCATCACTACTCATTCCTTACTCTCTCAGTCCTTCTTTGTTTCTGACCATCTGTGACATTTGAACTCTCCTCCACATCTCTCCTGTTGATATCTATAACCCCCTACGTCTTCCCCAGGATGATTGCAATGCGTCCCGGTGCAGAACAGAACATGATGGTGGAGGTGAACTACCGTCAGGGCCGTGACGGCACCACGTTGGACACGGTGGTGCAGGATGTATATGTGTGCGCCAGCATGGAGTTCCTTCTCACGGTGGCAGACATCTTTCTCAAGGCCACCCAGCAGGGTTTTGCTCAAGTGCCCCAACCCAAGAACAGTTCTGGAGCGGGAGAGAAAAAGACTATTAACTCTTCTACCATATCTAAAGAGTCAGGTGAGTTAACCATACCAGTTTTAACTTAGTTCAAAGTGATCTGCAAGTTCTCTTAATCAGACACAGCCACGTGAAGAGCATGTGGGAGAAATTATGACTTTGTTTTCCTTTTGGATCTTTTGTTTTGTGTCTGTGGTAACATAATAAGTTATATATTGTGCGTTATAAATGTAGAGTTAAAGAAGAATTTCATTATTCTGACATGATTTGTACCCTGTTGCCTTACAACTTGAACTGAAGTTTTCCTCTGATACTCTGTGCCGCTGTCAACTGTAGCTCCAGCTGTGGTGTCAAAGACAGAGATGAATGTTCTGGTGCGTAACCCGGAGATTGTGTTTGTGGCTGACCTGACGCGTGCTGACGCCCCGGCCCTGGTGATGACCACACAGTGTGAACTAGTGATGAAAAGTGGTGCTGAGGGATCACAGATGACGGCTGTCATCAAGGACCTCAAGGTTTGTCTTGTCATTGTAATATAACCCAGAAAAAAGCAGATTATTAAAATTATTATAAAGTTGTCTTGCATGCAAAAATAACCAATATAACAATGGTTTGATTACGGCTTTTTTGTAGGTAGTGGCGTGTCCCTTCTTGAGAGAGAAGAGGAAAAATAATGTGACCACAGTGCTGCAGCCGTGTCAGGTGGTTTTCCAGAGTAATCCGACCTCACCTTCATCTCAGGCTATGAAGGTCTCCATCAATTCTCTTACACTGAAGGTAGTTATTGTATTACTATCGTCACACCTTCTGAATCCAGGAATATTAAATCTATTAAATGCTTTTTCTTCAAATACAAATGTTAGAAAGTTTGTTCCAGAGATTAAGTTGTTCCATCTAAACGTCAATGATAATAAAGGCCAAATTAATGGCTTTTAAACCAACTGTAGTGTGTTGTAGTCCCATCCTTAATGGGAGATCAATTTGTCTCTTTTTTAACTAACTGCTTTTTATGCATCCATTCAGTTAAAAGAGACATAAAGTCGGTCAATATTGTCTGGTTTCACAAACTTACAAGAGGGCTTCTTCCGGTGGAAACATTGAAATTTAGTTTTGAACTATGAAATTGGTATAAAATAGTTGTATGTCTCTGCGATCTGACTCTCTGCCCAGGTATCTCCCATCATCATCAACACAGTGATGACCATCCAGTCTGCACTGACTCCCACTGCAGAGACCCCCGAGCAGCTGGATAGTCCCGTTCCCGTGGACCTGTGGGAGAAACGGGGCTGGAAGGAGCTCAAACTGTGGTTCCTGGACGAGGATGGGGATGAAGACATCAAGTCACAAGTCCCACTGAAACCACTGGGAGAGTCATTACAGGTATTGGCTGCATTGTGACTCAACTGATAATACTGTATGGTTGTTTTTTATTTATTAACTTTGGTCACGTTTGTACGACAAACCGTTAATTTGTTCTGCAGTGGTATTTTATTCAATGCACATAGAATACTAGTTTGGTGCTTAAGCACAGGTCGTGTCATTTCATTGGCTATCCATCCCTGCAGGTGACCATCAAATCGATATGTCTGACTCTGGAGGCTGGAGTGGGACACCGCACTAGCCCCATGCTTCTGGCAAAATCCTCCTTCCATGGAGATGTCAAAGACTGGTCCACACTCATTAACTTACACAGCGAGCTCAACCTGGAGGTAACACACACAAGCATTATATTTATGTCCTTAATCCTAGGACCTTATCCAAATTCTGGCATTTAGATTTAAATACAAATTTAAAGATTTGTAAAATAGCCCAAGAGCAGTGTTTGACTTTTGCAGTTGTTTTCTGTGTTTTTGATATTATTTGTTCATTCAAATATGAGGAATGCACAATATTCTTTAAAGGAACGGTGTGTAACATTTCGGGGGATCCATTAGCAGAAATGGAATATAATATTCATAACTATTTTTTCATTAGTGTATAATCACCTGAAACTAAGTATTGTTGTGTTTTCGTTAGCTTAGAATGAGCCCTTCATATCTACATAGGGAGCGGGTCCTCTTCACGGAGTCCGCCATGTTGCTCGCCATGTTTCTACAGTAGCCCAGAACGGACAAACCAAAGACTGGCTCTAGAGAGAGCCTTTCACATTTTTAAATTTTTGAAGGGAGGAGTGAGCGGAGGGGTACTCAGTTGGTTGCAATCTGCAACCACACCACTAGATGCCACCAAATTCTTCACACTGTCCCTTTAAGATGATTATATATTTTTGTACTTTACATAGACCTACTGATGGTAATCCACCATAATATTTCAAACCTATTCCAGCTTGTTATGGCCAGAACTCATGTGGCTGTAAAGGTTCCTGAAGTTTTCTTATGTTTTGTACTGTATTGTATTTTGCCTTTAGGTTCTCTATTACAATGAGGTGATGGGAGTGTGGGAACCGCTGCTGGAGCCCTTAGAAGATACAAGAGATGGAGAAGATACAAAAGATGTTTTCAGATCATGGAGACTGGAACTGAAGGTAATGATGTACATAAACACAAAACACACACACATATATACAGTATATACAGTATATACTCACACATGCACACGGTGTTTCTAACTTTCCACTATCCTCTAACCAGATGAAGAAGAAGCCAGTGAAGCACTCAGGTTTATCAGATGAAGTGGACTTCAATGTCCCAGACTATAAGACGGTCATCGTCATCAGCAGTAAAGACCAGCTCAACATCACCCTCTCCAAGTGTGGACTGGCCATGCTGAGTAACCTGGGCACGGTAAGAGAAGGACTTGAATCATTTTAACAGGAAGTCTAAGGATAGGCGGTCATCTATAGTTAGTGTTCTTACCTTTTTTCAGGCATTTGCAGAGGCTGCCAAACAGACCGATGACGCCTTCCAGAAGGATGAAGCTCCGTTTGTAGTGAAAAACCGCCTGGGCCTGCCAGTGTCCGTCCGCCACAGTGAGTTGTTTTGTCCCATCGGCCAGCAGAGCACCAACAGCACTGTGAAGCTGCAGGACGGGGAAACCCTCGGGATGGACTATTCCACAACAGACTCCGACCAATTCTCAGCAATGATCTCCTTGAGTGGAAAGGACTACTACATACAGCCCAGTAAGTTAACCTGTATACACAATTATACTGTATATGCACATGCAAAAGTCAATCTTTAGTTGTTCAAATATCTTCAATTACACATTACTTAGATCTAGGAAACACTGATGCAACATTTGTAAACGTATTTTATTGCAATAGTACAGTAACAGAGATATTAGCATCACAAAAATGTTTTGTCAGTTGAACCCCTAGACCTAAACGCCCTTTACCAACTCCCACTCCACCCTTATCAACACACCCCCTTATTCAAATATTTGCACATAAATATGAAAATGCATTACATATAAAGTAAATAAATAATAAGAATAAAATAAAATAATAATGATAATAGATAAAATGTAGTATATACAAGATCTTAAGTGCTATTCACCCTTTAAGTGATTGCTCGGCTTGATGATATTAACTAGTTGCCAATGATTGGAGAACTTTGCAGTTGAACTCAGCTTAACTTTACAATGAAGTTAAAGCACAACATGTAAATGATAAAAGCAGATTTAATTTTTATAATATTACCTAATTGAACTGGTGATTATCTCCTTCGACGAATGTCATCATCCATCCCATCTCCCTCTCCTGCATTTCTTGTTGCTTTTCATCATCAAACTATCTAATATAAGAAAAATGTCAAAATGAAATACTTAAAAGTATATATAGTAAATATATAATTTAAGGTAATTCAGACAAGGATTTATATTTATTAAGCATTACTGTTTATTTGTATGAATAAGGATTAATAATATTGATTAATAATATAATTTTGGCTTAATGTTTGTTAAAAGGATAATGATTTTGTTTCTCTTCCAAACTTGATTATTATTTTAACAAGCTGTTTAGTTTGTTGTCTTTATGTGGCTATGGTGTGTATAAATGTGTTTGACTGTATGTGTGTGAACCTGACGAAGAATAGCCAAAGTTTATAGTAGTGCTAATTGAGATGCTCTTATTTCCTCTGCCCTCTCCAGCTCCGATGGGCCACACCTCAGCCAGTGTGATCCCCCTGATCAAGGTGGGCCGGGGGATGTACAGTGTAATGCACACAGACTCAGGAGTCACTCGTTTCCTGGTCTGTCAGATTTACTCTGTGGAGGGCAGCAAGTACATCAAGATCCGCTCTCCTTTCCAGGTACCGCACTGATTATGTTATACATGTTTATTCTTACGTTTATCTTATCTGTAAAATATATTTCATGGTGGGTTGTGATATTATAAATTACACTTTCCCTTCAAGGTACATTGATCCCCTAGTGGATCTCTTGTAATTAAATATGTATTGCAATTACTGTATATCAAGTTCCTTGTATATTACACCAAAATCACTCAAAAGGTTTTAATTCTTTTCAAGATTAATGATAATAAGCAGCAGTACCAGCAGAGGCAGAACATTATGTATTACAACATAATAGGATTAGAAATCAAATTGAAATACAAGAAGATACATCTCCAAAACGTAATTGTTTTTCTCTCCTTTTCATGCAGATCATCAATCATTTCTCAATCCCATTCAAAGTTTTTGAAGGATCAACATTACTGGGTACATCGCTCCCTACTGAAGAGTTCTGTGTGCCTCTGGACTCGTATAGGTGAGACACTTACACAAGCCTAAATATCTACACTCACATCTTCATACAGTCTCTTTTTTGTTTCCTTTTCCCTCTGCACAAGACAGCAAACAGATAGTATAATGAAGGGCAGCACACACATAAGTAGTTCACACTCCTTCACCCACATCTGCTCTCTCCTGCCCCCCTCAGGTCTGAGCTAAGCCTTCAGCCGATAACAGAGGACGATGCTGACGATCAGGCTGAACAGTTTAATTGCTCAGAGGGCTTCAGCTACGAAGATGTCAGCAACCAGCAGCTTGAGTCGCGCCTCCAGCAGACCTGCCATCGCCGTGGAGATCAGGGTGGCGTGCTGATGGTCAACATGGTGCCATTAAAAGATGCTGTGGCATTCAAAGATACTGGAGATGTTGGGGAGAACTTTGATGTGCCCTTTGTGCTTCACTTGTGGCCTTCCATCCTGCTGCGCAACTTGCTGCCTTACCCCATCTCTTACAAACTGAAGGTATGACCAGTGGGCAACCTCCGGGGTCTGAGAAGTGAAGTCAATGTGAAAGTGCCTTAAACTTGCATTCTTTCTAATAGCCAGCAAAAAGAAGTCTGGTTGTAAGAAGTCTATGAGAAAATGAGCCTACTTCTCACTTGATTTATTACCTCAGTAAACATCGGAAACATGAGTTTATGGTCTCAATCGCTAGTTTCAAGTCTTCTTCAATACAGCATGATGTTCATTTAGTAAATTATGGTCCCATTTAGAGTCAAATAGACCATAAAGCAGGGTATGCTTTAGGGCGGGGCTACATTGTGATTGACAGGTTGCTTTTTAAACTTCGTTAGGACACTGACATTTGAGACTTGAGAGTTGGCTACTGAACAGCAACGTTTGGATGAAAGAAATAACCCGATATGCCCTTTTCACACCAGCCATTTGGACATGTCATTGCAGTGTAAAAACAGGTGTAATTAATAACATGAATTATGGCCCTGTTCCAATTAGGTGGGCCAGGACCCTGGTATTGTGCATGCTGGCTTACTGGATTGGCTGTGACACACTAAATAGAATGGGAACCATAATTCATTTTATCAATTACACCTGTCTTTATGCATTTGTTATCATACCATCATGTGTTACAAGCTCTAAAGCTCATCATGTGTTACAAGCTCTAAAGCTCATCTGTGTGCCTGTTATTTAACAGGACAGTGGAGACCCTGCCCCTGAGGCCACTCTGGACCCGGGCCACTCTGCCCAGCTTCACACTGCAGTCATCAACAAATCAACTCTTGATCTCTGCCTACTGAGCTACTTGGCTCAGGACTGGTCCTCTGAGTACAGGTTTGACTTCAGTTTCATTCATTGTTGATGTTTTACTTTCCCATTGCTGTCTTGCTTCTCTGTTATTGTGAAAAGGGCATTTATCTTTATAGGAGGGCCATAGTTCCCAGAGTAGTATGTTTTTAAGCCTACAACACAGGAAGATATACTGTATATATATATATATATAGCTAAAATCACTTGCGTTCTGCAACAACATTTCTCATCGGATTAAACAAATTATCCTGTCATACAGTCTCAAGAGTGACCAGGAAGAGATCACCTTCATAGTGTTCCAGTCTCTACGAGAGCATGACGAAGACGACGGTGAAGGGACGGAGAGGAAGAAGGCTGAGTTGGATATAGCAGTGCACGTTAAATATGACCAGGGACAAACGGTGGTTGCTATCCACTCACCATATTGGATGGTGAACAAGACGGGCAGGTTGCTGCAGTACAAGGCCGATGATATCCACCGTAAACACCCGCTGGACTACGACATGCCCCTGCTCTTCTCCTTCAAGCCTCGTTACTTCCTGAAAAACAACAAGGTAAGAGGGTCTCAAAGTTAATTCGAAAATCATATCACTATTGTTAAACTAAGAAACTAAGTACTTTAGTCATGGACAAATCCTTTGTGCCAAAAGGGAAAAATACTGACACTTTGAGGCCAGCTTAAAGTCAATGTTTCTTTGCTCAAACACTGGAACAATGAGATGATCCAAAGATCTCATATCCATAACCTCTTGCTGTCATTTCCTAGTGTTTATGAAATGTAATGTAATTCTTTTCATCCCTCAGGTCCGTCTTATGATCTCAGACAGTGAACTCTCTGATGATTTCTCCCTGGATACAGTTGGTAGCTATGGAGATGTCAAATGTAAAGGCCGATACAAAGATTACCAGGTAAGATTTTCCAACAGAAGCTGATATTCAGACACACTTTTCATTTAGACTGACTGTCACATACGTTTTATTTAAAGAGACAGATGTTTTGAATGGAATATTCAGTGACTTTTGTAAGTAACTAATGCAGGTTTGTTATTGAATATAATTGTTATTTATGTATTTGTGTGATGTCTTTCTGACGTCAGGTTGGTGTGAAGATTGACGCCAGCAGTTTCAGTCTGACCCGCGTCGTGACCTTCGTGCCGTTTTACATGCTGGTCAACAGAACCAAGCACAGCGTCTTCATATGTGAAGTGGGGCAAGAGACCTGGACCGAGGCTCAGCCTGAACAGGTCAGAGCATCTGGGTTTCCCTGCACATGCATTTTTTGTTTTGGAATACTGCTGTTTTACAGCCAGTGAATTGTACTGTACTTAAATGGCAGCAACAAATGAATACCACGCAGTAGATTTACCTGACAGTCATATAGTTTTGACTCTCACTAATGTCAAGTACAATTGTATTTGTTTTTGCTATTAATTCTTGACTTGCTAAACATTTCAATTCTTTTTGACTTTTAAATTAAGTGTCTGGATTAGGAAGATACGTTACTGATTATAGATGTACAGGTTGGGTTTTTCAAATACTGAATGATTTACTGTGTAACATGTTCAGATGAAACCCTTATTGTACAGTGGTAGTGAAGGTTTTGTTTTATGCCACATTTAGTCAGCCATTCCCTTCTGGCCTGAGAACGACACCACCAAGCGACTGAAGATCAAAGTGGAAGGTTGTTTATTGCCTCCTCGGACTATTGACTTCACACGACCAGAAAACTGCCTCTTGCTGCATCTGGACAACTCTGTGAGTACATGGACATTTTTTGTGTTGTCCCTTCACGTTAAGTAATTTACTACAAGATACACTATGTTTGTATTAAGACCTTGTTTCCATCTGTGATAGTTAATGTTCAGGTATGTCTCTTCCTGATGAAATGTACTCAAATTGGCTTCAAGAGCATTTAAGAAACTCTTATAGTGATCACATCTGTCCGGGTGAAATTGATCACTATAAGTGGAATATTATTATAACCAAATTTTTTTGTTCTTCATTTCTCATGCAGATTACCATCTAATTTACATTTGCATATTTATTATATGAATACAAAGTAATGAAACGGACCGCTTTTCTATTTAACTGGCTGGCTGCCAATTGTCCTACCTTCTCCATCACCGAGGGTGAGGCATTGCCATTTTTTGGCGGCACTGCAGGGCGGGCAGCACATGCAGTTCGACGGCGCCCCTTTGCCGGGGCTCCTTGCTCGTTCACCCGTTGAGCTGCATGGAGGGAGGTGGGCACTGTTTGTGCTGCCGGCGCTGCATTGCCACAGAGCTGGTTGAGAATTGGCAGAGTTTCACTTTAGGGGTGTTATGTGACCAGGTATTATCAATCCACTTGATGAGGGCGGCTTCAACCACATGCACTTTCCCTGTGCGCATTCATTTTTCAGTCAGAGTAAATAACTCTTTTTTCCTGTCATGATTTCAATGTTAACACAGCACCAGCCGGTCCGTGAGGCAGAGTATCAAGGGAGTAAAGTAAAAAACAAAACAAAAATGTAATTGACGTTAGTCTAACGTAGTTTTAAAATGTTTTTCCATATGTTCTCATGCATGAAAAGACCCAAAATGAACACTATAAGTGGACTACTAATTATTTAAACAGCATTTGTATAGGAATTATTCTGTCCCAAGCTTTTTGATCCATATAAGTGATTGATCACCGTAACTGTCATCACTATCTGTGGTTTCCACTGTACTATATTCCAGTATGTAGACCGCTATTTGTTTTGTTTCTGCAGGTGGGTGGGATCACCGTAGATGTGAACTTGGCTGAGCACTCGGCCACAATCCGATTCTCTGAGTATCACGACGGCGCGGCCCCTTTCCTCATCATCAACCACACAAAAGATCAGATTCTGCAGTTCCATCAGAGGTAAGAGGACAGAAGGACAGTTAGAAGGAAATAAATACTTACTAATTACTTGCTGGGGAGGTTGTATTTGCCAATAGGCTCAGACTGGGGAGGAGGATAGTTACATGATAGATGAAGCTTGTCACCACAGTTCATCATGTCATTAAACATGTGACACACTTAAACTACCACAGAAATGAAAAATGAACTGAATTGTGAACTGAAAAATGAACTGTTTGAGATGCAGGAGAGAGGAAGGAGACGGGGAGTGAATGAGAAAAGGAGTGAGATGTATTTTAAGTATTTGCTGAGGATGGATTGGCACCACATATTTCATTTTGCTGAAGCTAAATTTAAGACTTAAACTTTTGTAGGAAATGATGTTTGCTTGGAACCTGTTATCTTCAGTTAAAGTGTGCATAACATTTCCTGCTGCTTTATTTCATAATATTTCAGTGCTTCTTTGGCGAAATGTTGTCTGTAAATGTGCTTTCAAAGTGCTCATTTGAATTACGTTGCGGATGTGCCACACTCACCTTAACATGAAGAAGTGCACAATCAAGTGTTAACAGAAAAACTCTCAAAAGTCAAAGTAGGATGTTTTGCCAGTTTGACTATTCATTCAGCCTCTGTGTGTTGTTTTCATTTTAGGTTTTCTGCTTATTTCTATCTCAGAATGTTTTGTTTCTGTATGACGTCTTTTCATATTACTCATTTTGTAAACAGCAGGTTTTAATTTTTACCAACAAAGTAGGATTTCTTCATGCACAACATTCACATTTCATCGATATGTGTTTTGCAGATATGCTGAATGACAATAATGTTTTCTCTCATTGCAGCAGCCTTCAACAGTTTAGTTAATGATAACTAACAGTGTTTGTTTTGTTGTGGGTCATGCAGCGCAGCAGAAACCAGTTGGGTGGCTGACCAGCTACTCGACCTCTCCTTCTCAGGGGAGGAGGACAGGTAGAAAAATATGAAAAGGGGAAACTCTTCTGACACACTCTGAACTCAGACAAAGATGGAGAATTAAGGATGGGAGAATAAAACGGCCTCAGATAGCTAGTTTAACGGCTAGCTTATGCAAAATGAGGGAGCCGAGGATGACACCAGATGGAAGAATTAAGTATAGCATGAAAACACTGAAAAAAAACACTAACCATTTACGGGGCAGGCAAGAGGACAGAAGCACACAAATGATGCAGCATGTAAATATGAATTGGTGTAACATTATAACAGTCACTTCACTGTGACATCAAACTCGAGTGCAGAGTGTGGTCAGATCAAGAGTGCAGGTAAAGAAAAGTAGAAGAAGAAGACTGCTTCGGCTCTGATTCTGGTTTGTCTGTGTAATCTGCTCCTCACCCTTACCAATGACAAATAAATACTCTATCAGCCTTGTCAGAAATTATATTATAAGACATGGTTGTGCTGTAATCAGCTCACATTACCTCAGTCTTGGAAAGAGAGAGGTAAGCGGAGGGGTACTCAGTTGGTTGCAATCTGCAACCACACCACTAGATGCCGCAAAATCCTACACACTGTACCTTTAAGTATGTGTATCACGAAAGTACTTACACTAAGATTATACTGTATGCTTCAAAACGGACATCTATGTTGTCACACTGTTTCCCAAATTATTTATTTATAAAGGACCTGCTTAATTATCCATCTATCTTTTTTTATTGATTGCTAAAAATTGACTCTAAACTAAACTGTTAAAGGCCCATTGGGGTAGAGTGAAAGGAGCAGGTTAGACATCTAAACCCATCTACTCATGTATTACTATGTTCCTTTGATCTCTTACCAAGTGTTAAATCATCTTGACTTGAAGAAACACTAGCTTTGAATGCTGCTGACTGGATGGGATTCTGCCGGTGGAATCTCACCTCCTGCTTCTTCCAGTAGTTCTGTTGCTTGACTAGTATTCTCTTATTTTCCATCTCCATCTGTAGATTATGGCTTATTTCATGTTCTTATGTCTGCTTTGTCTCAGTATCTAAGTGAACATGCATATTTAAACCTTATCTCTCCAGCGGAGGTATTGTGGACTTTTCGGTGTTTAGCCGTCGTACTGTCATATTCTGTCATATTTCTGTTTGTTGATGGGAACTGTTTGTGTTGGACAGGTACTTTGGATTGGATGGTTGTCATGGCGGTATAGTCTTGGTGGCTGGGCTCTGTTTTATTGTCCTCTGTTTAACTGTACCTTTGTCTTGCATTATTTGCTTTCTGTCATCTCAAATCGGTGGAATATTATTTCTTGATTTCCAGCAGTTGTAAGTAATGTTACTGATATATACAGCATGTGTGTGTGTGTGTGTGTGTGTGTGTGTGTGTGTGTGTGCGTGTCTGGGTGGGTTTCAGCTCTCAGAAGGAGGCGGAGCAGGAGGAGCTGGAGGCTGGGAAAGCTGTGCACTACACCTGGAGCGAACCCACTGGGTCCAGAGAGCTTTACTGGAAGTGTGGTACTTACAGTGGGAAGCTGAAGAGCGAGAAGGTACTGTGCTGGACCTGAGACACAATAATGTTTGTGGTTGAGGATTTTTATTTAACCTTTATTTCACCAGGATAGTCTCTTGATATTTTCAACCTCTTTTACAACGGGGTCCTGGCCAAGATGGCAGCTTAAAAGTTTAATAAAAACACAATTAACGGACTTAAAAACAAAATTAAACATTTCACATAAAGAGACATTTAGTGCTCAAATAATCTTTAATCCTGTTTTTAAATTTTTTGTATGCTTATAAAACAATTGAGTTTAAAATGTCTCTGTTGCTCACACCATGATGAGGGTCTAAAAACTCTAAAAGCAAAGAACATACCTAATTTGTCCACATGAATGAAGGTTGCAGCTACTGATTGAGTTTTAAGAAGGCAGGCTGTTAACGTTCCATTCTATAGTTGTATAAAGAACGCAAACCGTCTTTCTCATACAAACTGCAATGATGTGTGCAGAAACCAAATCGTAATGCAGTATGATATATATATAGAAATAATACAATATTTATCAATTCATTAGATCACTCAACAAACATCTTAATTTCTCACCTAGTCCAAACAAAGTAAAGATCCTTTTTTCCAGCGGATTGCAGGGAACCGGTCTGCTTTCAGTATTAAAGCAAAATGTGTTACCTTACACACAGACCTTGTAGACATCACACTCTGTACTTTTTCTTTGCTCAAGAATTTACATAGAACATTTTAGAAAACAAAAATACCCTGTGTTGTTAACTAAAGCATGTGATGGTATTAAGATCATTTAGTAAATACAGTCTTAATATCTACCTGATGGCGTTATGCTAATATTTTTTTATTAATGAGATTAATTTCACTGTGTTGCATGGTATCTGATCCAAATAAAATAACATCTTGAGTCTCACTTTTTGAAATGTACAGTTTTAAATATTTTTAGGTGAGACCGGTATTATAGTGGCAGTGGATACTATTGCTGACTACATGCTAAATCATATACAGTATGTTTGGTGACGATGTGTAGTTGTCGTGAACAATCCGTCAAAATTGAGTCTAGTTCATCCATTTTTCTGCATCTTTTAGGGCCGCGTAATAGTCTTTTTTGCATATAATAATATTACATATCAGCACAGTTTAACCTTTGTTGTGTTTCAGATGTGAGCACAATTCTTACATGAGACACTATGATATTTGTTTAAACAGTCTGTGTGTTTTTCTGCTCTTGCATCTTTAGGATTTGCGTGTGGACATGAACAATGAGGGGAAACTGTTTGTGATATCCTTTTATGAAGGTAAAGTACAAGGAGCTTGAAATGAAATGCCCAGAACTCTAAACTGTTTTCTGTAATTTTGCTTTACACAGTTTTATATTCTCTTAAAATTATCCTCACAATTTCCAGTTTATTGTAACACAATTGCGAGAAAAATACAAAAAAAATAGAGTTTACAAAACAAATAGACAGCAAGGTGGCATATTGATCACAGGATTCAGGCCTAAGCTTGTGTTCATCCTTGATGAATTAAATAATGAATCACTGAATTACTACCAGCTTTAGGGACACAACGCTGTAACTCATCCTGGCTTCTGACCTTTGGGGATAAATAAAATGTTAAATCATTATGGTTTGGGTTTATTGTTGATCCAAAGGTCTCCAGCGCGTCGTGCTGTTCACTGAAGAGCAGCGTATCTACAAGGTGCTCTGTGAGAGCGAGAAGGCGCAGCTGGCCGAACAGGAAATCATCCTGTCGCTACAGAACATGGGCGTGTCTCTGGTCAACAACAGCAGCGGCCAGGAGGTCTCCTTTATTGGGATCACAAGGTAGATAACAGCAACATGCACACGTTGACACATAGACACGTAATAAAAAGCACACAACCTGGCTAGGTTCATGTTATGACCATGGCTCACTGCCAATTCAATACATCACAATGTGTATGTGTTATGGCATAGTGATGCTGTGCTATTGTTTGCTTTGTAAATGGTATTACAAGTCAACATACCTGAAGATCGACTCAAAAATTGGAGATCCACTTATATCACAAGAGGGTGCTATGTTAAATGTTTGTTACTGTGGAATAACATATGTAATAGTAACAAAATCTTTTTACCTATAAATCATGTAATCTTAATACTGAAGTAAAATGCATATGTATTTGCATGATGTTAGGCCACTCCTGGTTAATCCTGCAGGTCTATACCATGCAATGATTTCACACTCATTCATTACTCCTTTCTTGTCACAGCTCTGATGTGGTGTGGGAATTAAAGCCCAAGAAGAAGAATCGGTGGAAGACTCTGAGCACTAAAGAAGCTGATATACTGGAGGAGAGCTTCAAAAAGTACATTGAAACTGGATCTCCAGACCACGGCATCTTCGACCTGCAAAACAACATCCAGGTTAGAGACTAAATACTGTATATATTCAGCTTTTATGATTTGAACTAGTAACAAGTATTTGATCAAATTTGAAAATATACAAACCAAAGCTGTCCATTTCACGTTACCCATGTAGGGTGTATACTCATTAGGGCTGTCAATCGATTATAATATTGAATCATGATTAATTGCATGATTGTCCATGATTAATCACAATTAATCACACTTTTTTTTATCCTTAACTGTTCAAAATGTACTTTAAAGGGAGATTTGTCAAGTATTTAATACTCTTATCAACATGGGAGTGAGCAAATATTCTTGCTTCATGCAAATGTATATATTTATTATTGTAAATCAATTAACAACACAAAACAATAACAAATGTTGTCCAGAAACCCTCACAGGTACTGCATTTAGCATAAAAAATATGATTAAATCATAACATGGCAAACTCAAGCCCAACAGGCAACAACAGCTGTCAGTGTGTCAGTGTGCTGACTTGACTATGACTTGCCCCAAACTGCATGTGATTATCATAAAGTGGGCATGTCTGTAAAGGGGAGACTCGTGGGTACCCATAGAACCCATTTTCATTCTCATAGCTTGAGGTCAGAGGTCAAGGGACACCTTTGAAAATGGCTCTGCCAGTTTTTCCTGGTCAAAACGTAGCATAAGTTTGGAGCGTATTCTAGCCTCCTTCGTGACAAGCTAGTATGCCATGGTTGGTACCAATGTATTCCTTATGTTTTCTTATTTCATATGATAACAGTATCTTCACTCTACCTTTAAAACTGAGCCCGCAACAACCTCCAAAAGATCGATTGCGTTAATGTGTTACAGAAATTAGTGGCGTTAAAATTCATTTGTGTTAACGCGTTATTATCGCGTCATTTTGACAGCCCTATTACTCATTCAAATTGACTTTAAAAAGTTGCAGGTGGTAAATTAATAATGATAATAATCATTAGTTAGTTCATTAGTTCATCTATTTGGTCAGTCATGTGTTTGTAATTGTCCTCCAGGTGTCCTTTACTCCCAATGGCGTGGATATGAGGATGCTGCAGCCGTGTGATGCTCCTCTCAGGAGGCACTTTCTGCCTGGGGTGAAGGTGGAGTACAGCGTCTCCCCACGCCAGAGAGCCTACCGCGTCCAAATCCACCGCATTCAGGTGAAAAAGAGTCAAATATAGACAAAATCCTCTAAGATCCAGTATATCCATGTCCATATTACAGTACTACAAGTCTTTCAGATGCTACCTGAGCATTTGTTCATTAATGCATCTTGAGTCCTTTTGTTCTATTCACTTTATGTTTACATGCTTTCCCCTAACAGATCCAGAATCAGCTCTCAGGAGCCATCTTCCCCTTCGTTTTTTACCCTGTAAAACTGCCAAAATCGATCACCATGGACGCAGGTCTGTTAATCCACTTTGTATGTCACATTTACTTTAGCAGTATGTGCTGTTTATATGCCGTGTTTCAGTCTGGAATATGATTTTATTTTTCTTACAGAGCCCAAACCTCTCACTGATATCAGCATTGTCACCAGAACAGCAGGACACTCGGATATCTCTCGCATCAAGTAATTGTTTTTCCTTTGATTCTTTTCTCACTTTGTGTCCCTCGTTTGACTTCTGTCACTTTACTGTCACTTCCTCCAGTTCTTCCAGTGCCCTGCCGTTGTCTTTGTTTGTTGAGAAGCACTATACTGTATTTGTGTGATTCTGATTCTGATCTGCTCCCTACAATCCCATTGGCCTGTAAACCATTTGTATTTGTAATGCTTTGCATTTCAGCCACGTGTTGGCATATAATTCCTGTTTTTCTCAGTTTTGCTGCAAAATGGTGATGGGAATGTCTGTCCACCTCAGGTACTTCAAGGTGTTGATTCAAGAGATGGACCTGAAGGTGGATCTGGGCTTCATGTATGCCATCCTGGACCTGTTCACACCTGAGAACGCCAGCATCATGACCTCAGCACAGGAGGTCAGATACTCCCATATCCAAACTCAGTTAACACACCCTGTGTTTTGTTCAGAATATGTGATACATTAGTTTAATCAACTTGAAGAGTCATCCATTCTGACTTTGGTGTTTCTGTGCCTGTTTATTTGTGCTTGTCTTATACCTCAAGGTGGAACTGTTTGAGAAGGACATTGAGTATATAAAGACAGAACTAAACCATGCCTCTGCTGCTGACACCTCTCCTATCAGCCTCTATGAGTACTTCCACATTTCCCCCATCAAGGTACAGTACACAGTATGTGTGTATGTAGGTCATTCTATAATAATGAAATGATGAACAAATATTAAGTAGCAATTTTTTTTTCCAACAACAGCAAAAAGCAAAACAAAGTATTTACTGTTGAAACGGGAAAAAACACGAATAAAACAGCATCAAAATCAGTTCAGAAGACACAGCTACATAACAACACATGAAACAGACACATTTAGTCATGTTTTTTTTTATTTGCAGCTTCACCTGAGTTTCTCTCTGAGTACGGGAGGAGATGACGGCCTGAAGGAGAAGAGAGATAAAGAACTCATTCCTGTCCAGTCCCTCAACCTGCTGCTGAAGAGTATCGGCGCCACGCTCACTGATGTGCAGGACGTCGTCTTCAAGTACGAACGCATCTGAAGTCCCAAATAGACAAAAACATAAATCACACACAGTAGTGTTCATTTCTTTTTGTGTGATTCGTTATTGGAGGAGTCCCTGCTAATTGACTGATTGTATCATTGATTTCAGGCTGGCCTTCTTTGAGTTGACCTTCCAGTTTTGTACCACCCAGCAGCTACAATGGGAGGTCGTCAGACATTATTCCAAGCAGGTAACACATGCACAATGACAAAGCCATAATAACTCAGAAACTACATAAGTGTTTTCATATGTCATTTATTTATGTATCCATCAAGTATGTAAATTGTGCAGAATAAAACCCAAAGCAACCAGGGCCTGGTTATGACTCATCTCACCAGCTTCTATATATTCATATTTCAGGCTATTAAACAGATGTATGTGCTGGTACTCGGCCTGGATGTACTTGGAAATCCTTTTGGACTGATCAGAGGACTGTCGGAGGGAGTCGAAGCCTTCTTCTATGAGCCTTATCAGGTATGAATGTAGTACCAAGAAGAAGTACTGATGAGTGCAAAAATAATATATCAATGTAAAGTAAATATATCAAGTTCAAGTTTAGTGCTCATTATTTCAGGTGAACATTTACTTAATTGTGAACAGCTATTAAAACCTATTGAATATTCAAGATGTGTAATGTTGGAAAATATCAGCATTAGGTTTATGTTAACATTTACAGAAGTGTGACTGCTTAAAGGCCCAACAGTGCAGACAGTGTCTTTATGTCTTCTTCCTGTTTAACTGTTATGTGGGGTTTTCCAGGGAGCCATCCAGGGGCCGGAGGAGTTTGTTGAAGGAATGGCTCTTGGGGTGAAGGCTCTGGTGGGAGGAGCTGTTGGTAAGTATGGCGCTCATATAAAAATTATATAGGTGTCTGATCCTTTTAGGAGAAACCTGAATAATCTCTGTGGTATATACAGTAGATACATAAACACTTAATTCCTCCTTTTGTTATTAATACTATATTCAGAACTTTGTTATTCTAACAAATATGAGACCTAAGATCTCTCACAACTGTGTCTACATTCAAAAGAAAACGTTTGTGTGGGATGGTCCTTCTATTTTATTTAATAAGCACATTGAGTTTACCTGTAGTGAAATGTATTATATAAAGTAAGTATGGATAGAAGATGAAGCGTCAGAGAAGAACATATTGTAGTAACCCACAAAAGACTTTTAAAGAATGTAGTCACTATAAAGATTTGTATGTGCCGTCCAGGTGGTATAGCAGGTGCGGCCTCCAGGATCACAGGCGCCATGGCAAAGGGTGTTGCTGCCATAACGATGGACGAGGACTACCAGCAGAAGAGACGAGAGACTATGAACAAACAACCCAGTGGCCTGAGAGAAGGGCTGACCAGAGGTGGAAAGGGATTAGTGTCTGTACGTACTCACACTCGTGTTAAGTACCTGAAAATGTAGCCTACCTTTGACACATGTTTTAGAGTGTAAGAATGAACAGTAATGACCTTTCTGTTGAAAATAACATTCATTCATTTAAAGGATTAACTATTTAGATTTCCCACTGGCCTGAAAGAGGGTCTGCCAAGATATAGTCTGCCATATTGAATGAGTTGCTGCTACTTGGTAATATTGTTGTTTTCCTTTCAGGGTTTTGTCAGTGGGATCACAGGGATCGTTACCAAACCTATTAAAGGTATGTTGAATTGGACCCTCATACAGATTTTAGTGAAAACATTTGAAACGTGCTGATCAAGCGGTAACCTTCAGTGCTGAAAAATGAAGCCAACGCGGAAGTGCCAAAAAATTGCAGTTCTTCAAATGAAGACTTGAGGCTGGCTCCAAAAGCGAGTGAATCCCCACAGCCCCCTCTGTTAACACGCCCAACTTTACAGCAGAAATAAACATGTTTACAGACTGGAACAAAAACAGTTTGGGTCTTTATAGCTAATATCTCAGTTCATAACAACTGTACGGGGAGTGAATTTATTATATAACTCACCCATTTAAGTTATATTAAGGCTTAAAGTTAGGCATAATTGAGGGCGTGGCTGCTTTGAGTGACAGGTGGGTGCCATTACAGGCTGTATCGGCGTGCTGTCTGCTCTGCTGCATCACCCGAAAATTGAATGGCGAAACTAACGGCATAAAATCTCAACATTGGTATTGTGTAACTGTGGATTCTGCCCTGATTGCGGAACAGTGTACAAACTCTGTTTTATCAGTTTTCATTAATGTGATGATGTGTTATTTTGCAGGAGCCCAGAAGGAGGGTGCAGCAGGCTTTTTTAAAGGTGTTGGGAAAGGTCTGGTTGGTGCAGTAGCCAGACCTGCAGGAGGCATTATTGATATGGCCAGCAGCACTTTCCAAGGGATCAAGAGGTATGTTCATTTCTGTGTGTATGTATTCCCATTTCAGTTTTAGATCATACATGTGAGTCTGGGATGGAATCAAAATAATCTATAACTTGCATAGTATAAGTAAGAAGATAATTAATAGTTAATTATTATTTGTGACATGCAGTGTTTACAGAAATACATCATGAACAAACAAAACCCAGCTTTTTATTACAGCTGGTCATTGGGTCATGTCAGAAGGTATTTAAGTCTGTGCTCATATTTACATGGGAATGTTTGGGTGCCGTAGTCATACTGTGTTTAGGGCTGCAACTAACAATTATTTTCATTGTCGATTAAGCTGTCGATTATTTTCTTGATAAATCGATTAGTTGTTTGGTCTGTAAAGGAACGGTCACACATGCGCGAATGCAGGCGAGTGACCATCACCTGCCGAGGTGATATTCAAACTGAAAGTTCACCAAAGTTGAACTACACACGAATGTGATGCGAATTTGCTTCGCAAGCTCAAGCAAATGTTTTTCCCCATCGCTCGCACAGAATGGAAGCGAATGGGAGGGGAATGGTAATTTTTGCGCATGTGTGACCGTGCCTTTAAATGTCAGAAAATGGTTAAAAATGTCGATCAGTGTTTCCCAAATCCCAAGATGACGTCCTCAAATGTCTTGTTTTGTCCACAACTCAAAGATATTCAGTTTACTGTCATAGAGGAGTAACTAAACCAGAAAATATTCACATTTAAGAAGCTGGAATCAGAGAATTGCTCAATCGTATTATTTCATTATCAAAATAGTTGGTGATTAATTTAATAGTTGATTAATCGTTTAATCGTTGGAGCTAAAATTGTGTGTTTGCAGTTATGAAGTATATCCCTGTTGTGTGTGTGTGTGTTCTTAAGGAAGCTGTGTCTCAAAATACATTTGCATGTCTTGTCTCGTTTTCAGGGCAGCGGAGACTTCACAAGATATTGCCTCTCTGCGTCCTCCTCGCTTCATCCACGAGGATGGTGTCATACGACCATATAAGGAGATGGAAGGCCTCGGCAGTCAGATGCTCCAGGTAGGACAAAGTCTCTACAGCATCAGCTCTCCGTAGTCAGACCTGGGCAAATAACAGTTGGTTAATAATATGACATACACTTTAGTACAACTGAATTTTGTCATTGTTATTATAATAAATAATAATAAAATTATATATATATACTTTTTGGACTGCACGACTTTACAGTGATGCATCCGTTATGTGCTCTAAACAATTTGCCCAGGTTTGCTAGTGGAGTTGTATGTGTGAGCATACATACAAGCACATGCACACAGAAATTCATTTCTTATACGAAAGAACTACTCTGATTACGCTGCTTTATTTTAATTATCTTTAAACTTATTATAACGATTGTATTGGCCTTTCCTGTTTATAGATCCTTAGACAGCTCAATTCTCAGATTTTAATTCACTTCTGTGGCTGTTTGGTGTTGTAAGAAGGTAAAAGAACACATTTGCAACCAAAGTAAATAAGCCTGAGCAAAAGTAGAGGGACATCTGAGAACTAATAGAGACTAATAGAGACAACAATTTCTGAAATTAGTCCAGTATTGAGGCAGAGCTGCAATGTAAGCGCTCGGGGCAACTCCTCACCGTTACGTTCACTAGAAGTGTTTGTTTTTGCCACTGACAGGCTCAGATTGTGATTATAAGTGTATGACTACATTATGGAAAGGACCCTACAGCGAAATAAAACATTACCAAGTCTTCCTCGGAGAAGTCTTGTTCTGAAATCTTGTGTCGAAATATTCAGTCGTGAAAATCTTTTAGATAACACGGAGCTACGCTGTCTGTAGTCCAACACAACAAACTCTGCCAACACCAGTGTCCCGTGGCACTCCTCTCCAACACTCACTCACGTTTCCACCGTTGTCTTTTCCGGCAACAAGTCGCATGACACAATGACAAACAGGAGGCAAAAGGTAAGAAAAAAGTTTAATTTCTCTGTAGGGTCCTTTCCATAATGTCGTCAGACACGTACAGTATAATAACAATCTGAGCCTGTCAGTGACACAAACAAGCACTTTTACTGGACGTACACTGACGATGAGGAACTTCCCAGAGCGATAACATTACAGCCCATTTAGCAACCAAAAATTTGGAGCAATTTTATAAAAGTGTTGTTTCCATTAGTCATTTGGACACAAAAACATGGGGAAGTCCAAGTCCAAGTTGAAAAATACCAAAGTTACCCTTTAAGCTGAATGTGGTTCAGAGCCTCTCTGTCAGTAGAATTTAGATTAGATCGATTTTTGTGTCGATTCAAAGTGTTTTCAGTTCTGCTTCATTGAAGCGTTGAGCTTTAAACTGTGGGTCACTTTTTTGTGCTGACATTATGTAGCTGTCGAGCTGGATGGAGTGGGTTGAAGTTTCAGCTTACGAGTCTCAGGTCAGAGCTGCGCTGTTTGGCTGTTAGTAAAGATATACAGATAGGTGACAAATTACAGTGCCTCAGTAAGGTGTTGGGCCGCAGCGAGCCTCCAGAACAGATTTAATTCTATCTGAATTCTACTGGAGGGATATTTCCTCATTTGACGTTTTGACGATGGTATTGGGGAGCGCGCTCCAAGAAGACATCAGTTTGATGGAGATCTGGTGACTGTGAAGGCTATAGTATATGATTCACATCGTTTTCATTCTCATCAAACCATTCAGTGAACCTTCCTCATACTTGTTCCTCCCATCATTTCATTCAGGTTTGTCCTTTAATTTGTCACCCATCTGTATCACCAGATTTAGACCTACTGTAGGCTAGGTTTGTGTAGATGTGTTAGTGACAGATTATTCTCTTTGTGCCAAATTAGGACTAATGACACAATAATACAACTAGAAATCATGTGGATGTCACATTTCATGCTTGTGTTTTATTTTCCTGTGGTAACTGGTTAAATAGGATTCAAATAGATTGTGACTTAATTTATTTTATTTTATACTTGGGGTGGGAAACTCTTGACAGCAAAGCAGTTGGACAAAAGCAAATTTAACAAGTCTTTAGACAAAAATATAAAGAAAATATATAGAATAATTCTTTGATAGTGGAGAGACAAGGCTGAACACACTCTCACCTCGGTCTGAGTGGTTTTGACTTGTCTTTAGTTGACAGTGTGACACTAGCTGTCTGGGTAGAAACAGGCTTTGGTTGTCTCTGCTCTGACCTTGACTCTTCTCTCTTGTCGTGTCCACAGAGGAGCTTGGCCTACAGTGCATGGCGTAGAAGTGACTCAGAGGATGAGGATGATGAGGAAAACTAGCTATAAACTAGAAGTGGCAGCAGTAGTGTAGCGTTAGTACTTTGTCTGTAGTCTGTGCTGGA